>NW_008346389.1:688922-702882 GCF_000622305.1 Nannospalax galili
ATAGAGAATTACTCTAAGATGAGAAAACATCACAAAAAAAATATTTTTTCCATTTCATTAATTTCTCACCTGTTCTTAATTATTTCTTTCCATTTGCTGCCTTTGGGTTTGGCTTCTTGTTTTATCAAAGCCCTAAGCAGGATCATTAGGTGATTTATTCATAATCACTGATTTTTTGCTGTAGGCACTTAATAACTGTGAATTTACCTCCTAAAACTGCTTTCTTTGGATTCCACAGGTTTTGTTATATTGTGTTTCATTTTTATTTAATTCTAGGAATTTTTAATTTCCTTCTTGATTTCTTCAAAGACCCATGCATTATTCAATAATGTGTTATTCAATCTCCATGTGTTTATCGATTTCCAGTTTTTATCTTGATGTTGACTTCTAGGTTGTTCTACTGTGGTCATATAGAATACAAGTTATTTCAATTTTCCCATATTTTTTGAGACTTGCTTTGTGCCTTGATGTATGATGTGTTTTAAGGAAAGTTTTATGGACTGCTGAGAAGAATGTACATTCTGCATCATTTGGAAGGACTGTTCTGAGAATGTCTGTAAGGTTCATTAGGCCTACCATCGATGTCATTTATCTCCAATATTCCTCTGGTTCTGGTTTTTGCCAGGATGGCTTGTCTCTTAGTGACAGCGGAGCTTGGAAGTCACACATTGAATTTAAAAGTAATGGGCTAATTTCTTGGGTAGAGGAAATTTCAAGACAGCATTATATTGAATCTGTGGCATAGTTACTAATGATAATGCCTCTGTAGGTCTACAGTGAAAAAGAGCGAGTGGGACAGAGAAAATTAAAAATGTACAATGTATAGAGAAAAGAGTATTGGGAAGCTTAACATTATAGCCAAGGCATGTTAACACTACAGCCAAGGTTAATTTGTGGCTTTGCACCTAGGAGTATTTGTTTTATGAAATTGAATCCACATGTGTTTTGTCCATATATGCTTAGAATTGTAACATCTTCTTGATGAATTGTTCCTTTAGTCAATATGAAGTGACCTTCTTTATCTCTACTGACTAGTTTTTGTTTGAAATCTATTTTGTTAGACATTAGAATAACTATACATGTTTATTTATTATTTCTATTTGCTTAGAATATTTTTTCCTGTCCTTCTCCCCTAAGGTGGTATCTATCTTTGATGGTGAGGTTTATTTATTGGAGAAAGAAAATAGATGGATCATGTTTTCTAACCCAGGTTCCTAGTCTGTGTCTTTTTATCAGGGAATTAAGATCATTACTATTCAAAGTTGTTATTGAAAGTTGTGTGTTAATTCCTGTTATTTTGTTGCTTTTCTGATATTTTTCGTACCTCTCATTTTGCTTAACTGTCCTGATATTGCTTGATGCTATGCCTCCACACCATGATGGACTCTACCAATAACTGTAAGCTAAAATAAATGCTCTTCCCTAAATTTCTTTTGGTCATGGTACTTTTAAAAAATAGTTTATTATTTTTATTTTATGTGTATGTGTGTATTGCCTGCTTGTAGGTAAGTGCACCTGTGCCATGCAGTGCCTACAGAAGACAGAAGAGGCTGTTGGATACCCTGGAACTAGAGTTACAGACAATTGTTAGCTGCTATGTGGGTGCTGGGATTCGAACCTGGGTCTTCTGCAAGAACAGTCAGTGTTCTTAACAGCTGAGCCATCTCTCCAGGCCTGGTCATGGTGCTTTATCACAGCTATAGCAAAGTAACTAACACAGAAATTTGTATCACAGAGTGGACTATTTCTGTGAAGAAGCTGATCATGTTGTTTTTTGGAAGAATGTGGAAAATTTTGGAACTTTGAACTAGAAAAGTGGTTGAATGCTCTACATAGAGTTTAGTGAGCTACAGTAGTAGGAACCTGAAAGATGGTTGTACCAAGAGTAATGCAGACTGTGGAGATATAGTTCAAAAGGTTTCAGAGGTAAACAAGAACTTTATTAACAATGAGGGTGGAAGCCCATTTGTGTGATATTTTGGTAAAGAATTGGTCTGTTTTCTGCCCATGTCCTGAGAATCTAGATGAGGCTAAACTTTAAAGTAATGGACTAATTTCTTTGGCCGAGAAAATTTTAAGACAGCATTACATTGAATCTGTGCCATGATTACTAATGATAATGCTTATGTTGGTCTACAGTGAAAAAGAGCAAGTAGAGCAGAAAGAAATTAAAAATATATAATATATAGAGAAAAGAGCACTAGTGTACTGAATGTATTAGGAATTTATTAGGAATTTAGAAATCAGAAATTAAAGATGAATATTAACTCTGTAAACTCTGAAACCAAACTGAACATTGCTGTGACACTGTGTGAAATAGTTAAGTAAACTCAGCAACCAAACAGAACCTATGTGAGTTGAGTGTCTGTGTGTTGGTGATAAGTGACCACAGGGTGTGAGCCATATCTCAAGAAAACACTGAAGTTACTGACGTAAGTCAGAAGGACTTCAGCCAGAAAAGAAATATATAAAATCTGGTAGCTAAAAAGATTCTTTTGATGCTTGGCCACACGAGACTCTGAATCCGTGGGCCTCATCCCGGCACATTGCCCAAAACCTGAGACCGCTACCTGAAGCTCTGCCCGAGACCAGACCGGAGCCTCGCCTGAGACCTGATCAAGGACCTCAGCCTGAGAGCCAGAGACTGACGGGAGCCTGCCACGACCAGACGTGATCAGAACCTACGAGAGACAGCTTCAAAGCCAGGAGAGTGCACCGATCATGGCGGACTAGAGAACCTCTTGACATGGAGTGCCTGAAGGCTTAACCTCTGGAAGGTACTCCAAGAGACTTTGGGACTCTTAACTGCTAGAGGACCGGGTTTCCCTTTGAGTGTTTGTATTGATGTGTGTTTGTTATGCTTTGACCTAGTAAACGCATAATGCAATCAAACAGTCATGTGTGAGAATCTCTTCTGTCTGTTGCGCCTGTCCTAAGCTCTCCCGAGAAGCAGTGACACATTTTGGATGTCACACTCAAGCCAGTGGCTTGAGACATATTCAGGATAGTTACTATCAAGTGACTGCTCCCATTCAGGACAACTAGGAAGCTTAATGTTGTAGCCGAGGTATGTGCTAAAACAGAGGCTGTAATTGTTAATAATAGTGCCATTAAGGAGAGGCCTCCTGCTCTGCACTGGAACAATGGTAAGGTGCCCTCAGGGCAAGGCCCCACCCAGGTAAGCTTCCAACTTGTAAAAAGAAAAGACTTAAGGAGTTTTCTGCTCCTAGAAAATAACAATAGATAAAAGCTGTTGTAAATGTGATTCAAGAGGACAAGAGTCCACCCCAAACTGACAGTGGAACTTGACAGTGTAATTCACATGGTACTGGATTTGGAAGCATAAAAGATGCAAGAATGAGGAGGTTGTAGACTCTTCCTTCATGGTTTCAGAGAGCTGCTGAGGCCAGGCAATGTGTGCCAGTCCTGGAGTCACTACAGAAGGCTCTGAGAGGCAAGGAGGCCATGAGACACCAGTGCATGAAGCTGCAAAAATGAAGTCTGGGTTGCTGTGGAGACTCCAAGCTGTTAGAGATGACAGAGCAATGAGATATCTGCCAAGGAGAGCTGTGTACCAGGTGGTGGGTAACCAGCCCAAGAGAAAGATGTATGTTACAGATGGAAAAGCTGGAGGGGCAGAGCCTTCTGAGCCCTTTGGAACAGAAGTCCCACACGTGAGGCATGGAGCTATAGGATTTTGTATTTTCCCTGCTCAGTTTTAGTTTGCTTTAGTCTAGCATTTCCTCAATATGCTCCCATTCCTCCAGTTTGGAATGAGAATGTGTATTCTGTGCCATTGTATGTTGGAAGTATGCAATTTGGCTTTTATTTTACAAAGAGGTCGCAGTTAAAAGATTTCTCTAAGTCTCAAAAGAAACTTTGGACATTTGAATAGTGTTGAGGCTGTTAAAGAATTTGAGGACTTTTAAAATTGGCAATGAGCCTATGGGGTCCAAAGAACAGAATGTGTTGATTTGAATGAGAAATGTCCCTCATAGGCTCAAGTAGTTGAACACTTGGTCCCCAGTTGGTGGTGCTATTTGGGGAGGTGATGTATCCTTACTGGAATAATTGTATCATTAGGGATTGGCTTAGAGTTACAGCCTTGTTCCACTTGCAGTTTGCTCTCTGCTTCATGTGTGATGTTCAAGATGGGAGCTCACAACTTCCTGAATCCTGTTGCCATGCCATTCTGCCATAATAGACATTTATCCATTGGAACAATAAGCCCAAATGAACTCTTCCTTCTATAAGCTGCCTTGGTCTTGATTTTTTATCACAACAGAAAAGTAACTAGTACAATCCCCACAGACATGTCCAAAAGTCCTCTTCCCAGATGATCCTAGGTTTTGTCAAGTTGACAGTTAATACTCACCATCACATCTCTTAAGTGCCTGTCCTTATTATAGACATTAAAGAGACACTGTACTGTGGTAGTACTGTTTATACTAATACATTAATTATTGTGGTGTCCTGATGTGTGTCTCAAGCCACTGGCCTGAGTGTGACATCTGGAGTGTGTCACTGCTTCTCAGGAGAGCTTAGGACAGGCGTCATGGACAGAAGAGATTCTCACACACGACTGTTTGATTGCAATATGCGTTTACTAGGTCAAAGCATAACAAACACACATCAATACAAACACTCAAGGGGAAACCCAGTTCTTTAGCAGTTAAGAGTCCCAAAGTCTCAGGGAGTACCTTCCAGAGGTTAAGCCTTCAGGCACTCCATGTGGAGAGGCTCTCTCGTCCGCCATGATCGGTGCACTCCTCCTGGCTGTGGAGCTGTCTCTCACAGGTTCTGAACACGTCTGTTTGTGGCAGGCTCCCGTCAGTCTCTGGCTCTCAGGCTGAGGTCCTCGATCAGGTCTCAGGCGAGACTCCGGTCTGGTCTGGCCTTGGGCAGAGCTTCAGGCAGAGTTCAGGCTGGTCTCAGGTCTTGGGCGATGCGCCGGGATGAGGCCCACAGATTCAGTGTCTCATGTAGCCAAGCATCAATGAAGTCTTTGAGCTGTCATTTTTTATATGTTTCTTTTTGGCTATAGCTCATTCCATTTATGTCATTAGCTTCAGCTGTTCTTTAAGATATGTGTCACACCATGTGGTCACTTATCACCAACACACAGGCACTCAACTCAACCCGGTAGGTTCTGCTTGGTTGCTAGGTTACAGCTTAGCTTCTACTTCACACAGTGTCACAGCAATGTTCAATTTGGTTTCAGAGTTACAGAGTTAACATTCATCTTTAATTTCTAATTTCTAAATTCCTAATAAAGTCCTAGGTTACAACTTAGTTTCTCATCTACCTATCTACTTCACACAGTGTCACATCAAGTTTCTAGTTTCATTTCAATTAAAGGCATGCACCACCATGCCCGGCCTGATTTATTTATTTATTTATTTATTTATTTATTTATTTATTTATTTATTATTTATTTATTTATTTTTATGGGGTTTGCCCCCCTCTGAAGAGGTAAGCCTACAATCTTTTAAGGATTAGATACAAGCTCCCAAATACTTTTGACATCATTGGCATTTGGAACAGAATATGTTACTAAGAGGCCCAAGGACATTTTGACTTTTAGCCTGGGTATGAATAGAAAGAAGAAAAAACACAGGAAGACTGGAGATTAGCATTAGGTTGATGGAAAGTAAGAAGAAAATGTAGAGGCAAAAAGCAAGGGGAGGGGATAAGGGAGCTTTGACTAATGGTAGGTTGAGCAGAGGTAAAGATATGTTATCAAATAATGTGTGACAATCCCAACTCTCAGGAGGCTGAGCAACAGAGTCCCTCCAAACCAAACCAATCTATGATCTTTTTTTTAACTTAAATAATTTACTGAGAATTTCATACATGCACATAAGGTGTTTTGATCAAATTCTAACTGCCTAGGATGCAGGGTGAGGCAATTGGAATACCCCTTCAGTGGGTCTATCTAAGACTCCCGAATTGCATAACTCTTATCTCTAAGGTGAAAAGAAAGTCCTTGACTCATGAATAGGAGATGTGAAGGAGAAGTAAAGGGAGTACTTAGCATTACAAGTTCTAGACAGGAAACCAGAAAAACATAATTTCATGTACTCTTTCTTCTTCTTTGATTTATTTATTTATTTATTTATTATTTATTTATTTATTTATTTATTTATTTGCAATTGGAATCTCTTGACAAGGGCTTCCAAAAGCATCCCTCTATTGGGTTTCTCCTCATTTTTCTTTTGTCTTCCAAGGCTGGACTCTTAGAATGATAGATTCAGAATTTGCTTTCAGGTATTTTGATAGCTGTGGAGTGGTTAGAATCAGTGTCAGTTCCCTCTCAAAGACTTCTAGATAGGGGGAGAAAACAAATTTATCCATCATTTTAGAACAATAGCTGGTTGTCTCCCTTAGCTACAGGTGGGCACTACAGTATTGGAGACCAAGATTTGAAGTCTTCCATCTGAGCAGCACTTTCTGGTTAGGAACAAAATCATCACTGAGAAATAATTGTCTAAATAACTGTTTATATAAACTTAAGCCTAATGTTTGAGAAGTGTAATCCCTTGAACTCTTAAAGAAATATACTGATGACTTTACTCTTTGGTTATACTTTCCTTTTGGGTGTTTAAGACCTTACAGTTGGCCCAAGTAAATCAATTTATTTTTACACTTAAGGTCATTTGGGGATCTATTTCTCAGGGGTCACATGGGCTTGGGAGGATCTCCTGGCTCCTTTCTTTTACCAATTCCTTCTATGTGAAGATAAGTCAAAGGTCCTGCTCAACAATGTCTGGCTTCACTTGGAAGCATGAATGAGATGTTCCCTCTCAGTTGACCCTCCTCTTTGTAGACTGGACACTGGTTCAAATCCATCTCGTGGTGTCTCCATGTCCTCCCTGAACAAAAGGACAGGTGACTCACCACATTTACAGGACATTTTTAGAGATGTTCCATAGTCCCCTGGACCTTGGTTGATCTTGGAGGGCAAGGAACAAAATCTGCCCTTTAAGTCCCTCTGACCACATTAGTATAGGCCTTAAAATATCGCTATTAAACATCCAATAAGAATTTCACAATTGGGCTTGATGACAGTTGTGCTCATTCATTAAAGGAGGGCCAAGTAGGGTCAACTGGACCAAAATTTTCTCAGATAAACCTTGACTAGATATATATTTTGTTCCTTTAACTAGTTAACTATGCTGTGACCACAGACATTTTAAGATTATGCGTATATTATTTTTGTCTCATCTCTTATATATCATAACAAACCTACACAGACCTTCATCATTTGCTTAAGCTTTCTCACTTTTTTCCATTTTAGAAAATATCTCCATTCCCATATCCTTTTAACACCTTTTACTTTCTCATTTTCTTTTAAAAAAATAATTATGAGACATAATTAACAAATACATTTTCCATCTGTTGTGAAACTTCTTTTCCTGGGGATGCCAAGCAATGCTTATTCCCTTTTAAGGTTCTAGTGTCAAGCCAATGTTTGATTAAAGTTTTACTGGGGAACCAATGTATTTATTGAGCTTACTTACCAAGATAACTGAGGGGTTGCTGAGGTGTATGCATGACCTGAGGATATGCACACCAGAAAGCCTTTATGCAGCATGGCTCATGCCTTTTCTTCCTAGCCTTCTTCAGATTGTATACTTTAGCCCTCCCCAAATCCAGGAGTCCATGTGTGATTAGGGCCAAATTACATACAGTTGGCTGGGAAGAGTGGCTGGATAATCCGGTGAAGGTCCAATAACCCTGCTTGGCCCTCCTTTAATGAATGAGCACAACCATCAACGAGCCCAATTGTGACGATGTTTAGCGATCAGGCTCAGCTGAAGTCGTGATGATGGTAGTTATTTCATGCAGAAGGGACTGCTGTATAGCATCATCTTATTAAAAGGACCACCACGTGGAGGCAGGATCTTGGGGCTCTCAGGCAGCCCCCTGCATTCTCAAGCCCTCTGCCAGAGAGAGGCCCAAGGGAGGCCAGAACTCAGCATTCTCTGGAGGTCTCCTGAGATTAGAGCCCCTACACCGATGAAGGTCCAAATCCACCCTCTCAGACTGTCTCCAATCTGTGATCTTTGAAGGGGGGGGGGAATAAGGAGAAAAGAATTTAAACAATATGGGTAAAAAACAGAATAGGACAAAATGAGTCTACTAAAATGTCATTGGGTCTTAAATAAAGGATTAGATACAGGAAGGAGAGAGCTGGGATGAGAAAAGTTTCAGAAAACTGCCTGGCTTGGTTGCTGAATTCTATCTGGAATCTCAGCATCTTCCTTCCCTGACTCCTCATCTTAACTTTTTAAAACAATATTCCATGGAGATTGTCTAAATTAGTTCATTAACTGGACTTTCATTTTTTAAATGCCTCCAAAGTATTGCATTATATAGATATACTATATCAACCTTTTTGGTTGGGGGTACAACACGTATGTAACCCAGGCTGAGCTTGAACTCATTGATTGTTGTTCTTCCGAGCACTGCGGTTATAGTCATGTGCCCCAATGGCTAGCTCAAGCTTTGAATATTTCCAAAAATGATAAACACCATTTAAAATGTGTTTAGGCTTGTTTGTGTTAAAAGTTCCTAAATATAAAATCACAGGATAAAATTGTAGGAGTTATTTACATTTCTGATAGATAGTGCCTCACTCACCCACATAAAGCACGTGCACGTTTCACAGTGCCTTCACAAAACACGGTGCTCCCAGATGTTCTCGGTTTTACTAAATAAAACTATACTTTTAATTCTGTCCAGTTTTCTTGTGCATTCTTTTGTGTAAATGTGAGGATTGGATTTTACTTTCCTATGTTTATGAACATTTGTTTAAGTCCCTGGAAGGTATTTAAATATCATATTAATGTAAAAGAAATGTTTGGAGTGAAAAGGTGTGATATTCCTCATTTTTATAAACCAAAAGACATTCTAGTAATTCATAAAGCCTCTTTTTCCTGATCCCTGACAGTGAGCTATGATTGTTCAGACCCTTCATGATTGCTGCAGTTCTGATGTTTCTCAGACCCATCCTGAGAGTCTCAGGTGGGCAAAGCGCTCTGATATGTTATGATTAAATATATACCCATGATGATAACCGTCCTTTATCAGAAAAAGTCTTAATTTAAGAAAAATGGTCTCCCTTGTTTCAAATTTTCATTATTTCTGCAACTCTTTTTCTGATACCAGGTTTGAGATGAATGATTCACCTTTGGATTTTGCACAGTTTCCTCCAACCTCCTTTTCCATTCCAGTTTTATTATTTCATCCCACCTCCCCAGCTAATATTTTATTTTATAGACTTGTGGGATATATAGCAGTCTAGTTTTTATAGTGACATAATATAGTAAATAGCAGAGAAATGCAGCAAAATTATGTAGGCAAGACAGAACAAACTGCATGGCTTAAAAGGCCCCTGTACTGGATCCAGAAAACCTACCACAGCTAACCTGGGCATGGGCTTGTTAGTCAACTTTCAGAAAATGAATTTCTTCATTTGACACCAGGAGAGAAAGAATGTGCTCGACACCATTTTACTGAGTACCTGCTATGTGCAGGGGCCTTTATATACTTGGTCTTATTAGTCCTCAGAGAAGTTCACTACCTGTTCAACTTATTGGCTATATTAGACTCTTAAAGCTGCTATAACAAATTCCAGGGGGTTTAAAACAACCAAAGCCATCCTCTAATATTTGTGAATTCCATGAGTCTTTCCTATTTTCTGGTGACTACTGAGAATCACTGATATTTGTAGACATAACACCCCAATCTTTGCCTGTATCTGCATGTGGCCTTCCCTTCTGTGCATGTCTGTGCCTTCCCCTTTTCTGTCTCTTATAAGGACACTCTTCACTGAATGTAGAACCCACCCCAAGTCTGAGAAGATCTCATCTTGAGATCCTTAATTACACATGCGAAGACCCTATTTACAAGCAGTGTCACATTCCTAGGAAGTGCATGTTTTGGGGGGACTGCTATTTAACCCATTCCAGTAAGTAAGCTAAGAATTGGATCCAGGTTCTTCCCATTCCAAGTCCAGTGTACTTTGGACTCTGCTATACTCTCTCTAACACTGTTTTGCCAATGTTAAGGACCACATTGTGGTTTCTGCTGATTATTTGGGGTTCATACAGTTCTCACAGCTTCTAGTTTATACTAGGAAGCAGCTTGAGAACCTACAAGAAATCACTAATTTTAATAACTTTTGCTTATGCCCTACCTAAATAATTTCTGAACAGTAAGTCAGTTACATCCTTGGAATTTATTGTGTCCTCCAAGGTTATGGCTAACATTTATTGCTTATTATATTATGCTATGTGTAAGGCCTGAGCTAGTTGTCTCATATGCACCATTTCATTTCACCCTAGGAGAGGGTAACTGTTACCATCCCTCATTTACAGAAGAAAGTGAGTTTCTAAGAGGGTAGCAAACTTATCTCAAGTCACAGAACTGCTAATTGTATAGCTGAGATTTGAATCTGAGTCCAAATCCCATGTTCTTCAAACTGTAGTTGAGTAACATTGTCATTGTACTGTTGGCATGAGCAAGCCCCTGCCGTTGAGTCAGTACCCTGCTTCCAGGCTGGCCTATGGGAAGTTGTGCTTAACAAACAAAAGCTTGTTAACCATGGAAATTAACCATGTATTTCTAATAGAGCAGCCTGGACATTCAGACAGCTTTTAGTTTTCCTTCGCTTTGATTTTGGAGTGACACTGTTGAGAGCTACTTGGAACTGTTGAATGAAAGTGCTTGGAACCTAAGCTCAAATTTTAAGAAAAAAATAAAATCAGGGTATTTCCTTTCTGTCATTAGGCCCCTTGGTCTGGAGTTCCCTTATGCCTTCATTGCTCAGAATGGCTGCTTTGAATTTGTCAGCATATTATAATGCAATTTTGCTCTAAAATTACAGCATTTTTTCCCTCTCATCATGATGACAAAATTTGTTCTGACTTGTCATAAATGTAAAACAAATTTCCCTTCAACAGGGTAACCTAATAAGGGTCTACATAACTCAGAGGAAGGATGTAATGAAACCCAAATGGCTCCATAATTTTCCTTTCTGATTAACAGTTTTAGATTTTTGGATGAAATAAGGAAGATAAATCATTAATATGACCCCTAAAGTTCTAAACAAAAACTACTTTAGAATATGCTCATTTATTTTTAATGCTCATGTCCATTTTTTAAAGAATGGCTTAGTAACAACATTTTAATTACTTAAAATGTTAACAGTCTTCCAGTTTATCATCTGAAGCTCAATGCTGAACCACAGTTGCTCACTGAATTCTCTCCTGTAATGAAGCTCATTAATGGTGGCATATTATGGCACATATGGAAAAGGTTGTCTTCTTTGTATATTGTCCTCCTTTAATTAACTTGGGATCTTTGCAAACAACTTAAGCCTGAATGTCTTCATGGATTTATCATTTTCCTCTTTAAAAAAATTCACTTATATGTAGAGGATCAGGAGAGCTTATTTCAGTTCCAGAGCAGTCTTTGAAAGTCATGCATTTGAGAGGTTCTTGGGAACACATGCCTGAATTCAGTCTTGCAACTTAATTGCATAAGGATGAACAAGATTAGGAAACAAAAACAACAGTTCTGGCAAGATAGGAAAAGATTGGCCCTTCTGCCCATTTGCTGAGCTACTTCCCTTCCTGTGTATTCAACACCAACAAGTCACCAAGACAACAAGAGGCAAGAAGCACAGGGTGGAGTTGCAGTGCAACGGGGAACCAGTGTGTTTAGATTTTTGAAAGCCATAACAGAGAAAATGTAGTAGCTATACATAAATTCTCACTTCATTATTTGAACACACAAGAGAACATTTGATGATTCTTGCTGAAAATCTTGCTTTACAGACTTTCTATCACTTTGAAACAAATTGTCTGTTCTTGGTTTCTGCATGCTTGGGCTTAGTTGAAAATAGTGAATTTAGTGCATTTCCCAAATACTTGGTGGAGAGGCTGTTATGCTATTTTGCAGATTTAGGGAAGCCAAGAAACAGAAAGCTGAAGTGATTTTTCAAGGTCAACTGGAGATCAGTGAATTGGGGCCTGGAAACTTCCTAAGCTCATTATTATTCAGTTGTTCTTTCCTTCATTTATGCTTTTATTGCCAATCAGTTTTTACCTAAAGCAGAAAATTATTCTGAAAGCCATTTTCCAAGTAAAATAAGATTTGGTATTTTTCTTGTCAATAAACCTACTATTCTCTCTCTTTCTTTTCCTTCCTTCCTTCCTTCCTTCCTTTTTTTCTTTTATTTTGAGACAGGGTCTCCCTGTAGCCTCAGTTGCCTAGAACTCTCTATGTAGACCAAGCTGGCCTTGAACTCAAAGAGGTCTTCCTGCCTCTGCCTCCTGAGTACTGGGATTAAAGGCATGAGCCACCATGCCCAGCAATAAATCTACTATTCTTGATTGCAGGTCTTTAAATATTTTAAGTGCTCACCAAAATTGGGGAGATCAGAATATAGCATGCATGCTATTCTGAAACTCCATTTTTCAACATGTGATGCTGACTACAGGCTACAAGAGTGTCACTAGTCATCGCAATTTCCAGGGGTTCAAGTTCCACATTCATTTCTTCTCACACTCAGAACACCTGGGACTCTCAACTCACAGGATGCTCGTTTTCTAAACTGGGGGTGGAAAGGATGGTGAAGCAGAGGCTAGGGTGATGGCAAAGGTTTACAGGACCCTTCTCACCATTTCTTGATAGCTCCTAGAAGAGCTACTCCACTGAACATTCTGCTTTGTATATTCCCTGAATGCTGTTTCTGTGGAAAGGCCCATTACTCACAGTGACTTTGAACGTCATTCAAAGGCTCTTTTAGTCTCTCCATTGATTTATCCTTGTAGGAATAAGTTTTGCATTTAAGGATATTAACTAGCCCAGCATGCCCAGCATGCAACTGTACTACTGTACTATTCCTAGATTATTGAGTATGTGTGCATATGTGTGTGTGTTTGTATGGATGTGTATAAGTGGGTACACATGTACATATGCATGTGGAGACCAGAGATCAATGTCAGGCATCTTCTACAGTTGCTTCCCTAACTTATTTTTTGAGATAGGGTCTCTCACTGAATCTGGAGCTTACCTATTCAGCTAGACTGGCTGGCCATCAAGGCCCAGGGATCTTACTATTTCTGCCTCCTGTGCTGGAATCACAGGTTCATGCTGCTTTTTAAAATGTTTTATTATTATTATTACTTTATGTGTATGAGTATATTGCCTGCATGTATGTAAGTGCATCAGTGTTGTGCAATGCCTGTGGAGGTCAGAAGAGGGCATTGGATTTCCCTGGAACTGGAATTACAGATGGTGATTAGCCACCATGTGGTGCTGGGATTCGAACCTGGAGCCTCTGCAAGAGGAGTCAATGCTCTTAATCGCTGAGCCATCTCTCCAGCTCTCATGCTGCTTTTTATGTTGGTGCTACGTATCCAAATTGAGGTTTTCATACTTACACAGCAAGCACTTACTGACCGTGCCATCTAACCAGCCCTTGTACATGGATTCTTAATGGATCTCAAATCTTCATCAAGATTGTTAGAAACTGAGAGAAATCACACATGGTCAAAGACAAGAAATAAAAAAGAAACCATGAGACTGTCAATGAGCTTCTCACCTGTTTCCACAGAGGCCAAACATACTAAACAATTATTTTCACACTGGAGGATGAGGGTTGGAGGAAGGGAGTATATAACAGGTAATCTTGATTGCTAACTTGATGGTATTTAGAATCCTAGGAAACATCTGGGCTTGTCTGTAGGGATGTTTCCAGAAAGGTTTAGTTGAGGTGGGAGGACCCACCCTGAATATGCATAACACAGTTCCATGGACTGGGGACTCAGACTGAATCAAAGGAGAAAGTGAGCAGAGCACCAGCATTCCTGTTTCCCGACTACGGATGCAATGTGACCAAACCACGGCATCCCTTCTAAACCCTGAGCCCAAATAAACCCTCCCTCCC
>NW_008346389.1:702947-705435 GCF_000622305.1 Nannospalax galili
TGTCAAGTAGTTTGTCGCAACAAAAGTAACTAATACAGGATTCCTTCATTTTGTGCCAACTGTGTACATGTATGCTTCCAGACCCTGATATTTTAATATAGTAATAGTGTAGCCTTGCTTAGATCAATCATCAATGTCTACGTCATTATAGATAGACTTGTTTTTGAATGGCTTTGAGAGTTTATTGTCCCTTTGTCCTGGTGGTTCATGATGCTATGCTTTGGCAGGAGTCCATTTTTATTTATTGTTCGCAGAATTTATGAGATACTCAATGTGGAAACTCATGTATTTCGTTTCAGAAATTTTTCTTAAATTCTTCCTTTCATTTTTTTCTCATTTATTCTCTTTGCTCTCCTCTTTTACAACCTTTTTCAGTTTTATAACTTTATTTGACTTTCAGCAGTTAGTTCTCATCCACATCCACTGTCTGTAGATTTTTGAATGTGGTAACAGGGACACAGGTTACCGATGTGTAGAGCTTGCTTGCTGAATCTCATCCTCGTTGTTTTCTGGACAAATGTACACTGATAGGATACAGAACAGCCCTGTTCCTTTGGCCCACATCTGGAATCCCCATCTCCTTTATGGTGAATTTCTGGATTTCTTTGAGTGCCTGAGGGTCGTGCTTCCTGAAGCCCACTCCCTGGATGCTCTTGTGAATGTTGGTGGTATCTTCCTGGTCATCACATTGATGACATAATGGCCCTTCTTACCCCACTTCTTGGTGGGAGCCATTCTGTGTGGCCCAAGTTGGAAAGCCTTCCTAGATTGTAATACAATGCTTTATAATACAGTGCAATGTTTTATTTTTATAGTAAAAACAAGCATAAATACATACTATATATTATATAATTTTTTCTTCTGTTTAGTTTCTCTTGCTTTTTGTTCTGCTTCCTGGGAGGTAAGTTTAACCTTCATTTTCAACTTTCTGTTGAGCATTTTAATTCTGCCATGTTTTTAATTTCTAAGAGTTCTTTTACGTTCTCTGAATGTGGCTTTGAAGTAGCATCCAACTTTCTTCCTGGGATTCTGTCACTACTTATCTCTCTAAGGATGTTCATAGTTTTATTTTGAAGTTTTCTCTCTCATCATAGTTTGTTTTTCCTCTAAATTGTTTTATTTGTTTCTTTTCTTTGCAATTTGCCTGGTTGGTCACTATCTGGCATGTTAGAGGCATTTCTTATCTGTCTTGGGTGTCTGCTTGTGTCTATTTGTAGAATTTTAAAAAATGGGCTGAAGGATCTGAGTGACTTTCAGTACAGGGTGATCTGGCTGAGTCACATGCGGGAAAAACCTTGACATCAGAATGCTTCACTTTTTCTTCTTGGACTAATCGGAGTCCTCAGAGATGACTTTTTCTATTCTTTCAATTCTTCTACCAGGAGAGAAAAGTTCTGGCCAGAACCAGTCTGGAAGTTGAGTGAGGGAACTGGGCTCAGAGGTGGGTCTCAGCCTCTAGTGTCTCCATCATCATTGACCTCCTCTGGATTCTGTGAGGAACTCATGTTTGTAACTTGTTCTGTGTCCTCAAGCCCAGTGTGCTTTGTCTTACTCTAGAGCATTGTCAGGTGGACAGAAGTCAGCAGGAGCATGAGGGGGAGGAGCCTAGGGCATAATGCTCCTCCACAGCTTTTCTAATCCTCCTATTTTAAAGCGTTCTTTTCACTCTCCACATATTGTGCTGTCAGTGTTACCATTTCATGGATTCTTGATGATGCTTCAACAAGAAGTGAGGAAGCTTCAAGGCTAACTTTCTTCAGTTTCTTTGGTCGGTTTTTATTCCTTCTGGTTTCTAAAACTTTTCGTTTCCTTCCTTATTCTCTGTGTTCTTAAAGCTCATAGACTCAGTGTCATTTTAAGATGGTCTCTAGAAAAGCAAAGTTTGAATGAGTGTGCCCAAGACAACACATACACCCAGAATGTTAATCCAAATGTGAAATCTAACTGAACTTTCCCTTCAGACAGATACTTCTAAAGATTAGGAGAACTAATCTCTCACAGATATTGGCTGAAAAGTTACTAAAGGATGTATTTCCAAAATAAGGTAATTGATCCTTGAAGGAAGCAGTATAATGCAAAAAAAAAAAAAAAAATCAATAGATCCAGGAGTCTGGTGGAGGCCCACACGAATGGGAAGAGCCTGGTGATGGCCATTGTAGAAACAGAAATGCAGGCAACAGCCCCAGTATAATGCACTGCCACGGCTAGAAGCCACTGCAGCCAATTGTCTTGTGTTCTCCAGTGAAACCTGTGAATGAGAAGCCAGCATTCTCACAGAGTGGTTAAAGAACACTGGCTGTTCTTGCAGAAGACCTGGGTTCAAATCCCAGCACCCACATGGCAGCTAACAACTGTCTGTGACTCCAGTTCCAGGGGATCCGACAGCCTCTTCTGTCCTCCTTGGGCATTGCAGACATGGGTGCATTTACCTACGTGCAGGCAATACATGCATACACATAAAATAAAAATAATAACTAAATAAAATATT
>NW_008346389.1:710067-723041 GCF_000622305.1 Nannospalax galili
TGTGTGTTTTGTTTTGAAATTGATGACTTTGAACTTCAGATTCTCCTGCCTTCATCTCTAGGATGCTGGGATTACAGGAGTGTGCCATCATACCCAGTTTATAAGGCTCATCCATGCATGCTAGGCTAGCACTCTGCCAACTGAGTTTAATCTCCAGTCTGAAGGTTACGCAGAATGTGACTGCTTACATAAACGTTCCATGGATATTTTATTTATTTTATTATTTTATTATTTCATTTCATTTATTATTTTATATTTTATTTGGTCTTTTTGAGACAGGGTCTCTTCTGTAGCCCCAGCTGGCCTGGAACTTGCTCTGTAGACCAACCTGGCCTTGAACTCACAGAGATCGGCCTGCCTCTGCCTCATGAGTGCTGAGACAAAGGGTGTGGGGCACCATGCCCTGCTTCCATGCATAGTTAAAAAGAAGTAATAGGCTAGAGAGATAGCTCAGCAGATAAGAACACTGACTGTTCTTGCAGAAGACCTGGGTTTGAATCCCAACAGCCACATGGCAGCTAACAACTGTTCTTAACCCCAGTTCCAGGGGATGTAACTCCAGTTCCAGGGGATCAGACAGTCTTTTCTGTCCTCACAGGCATTGCACGACACGGGTGCACTTACCTACATGCAAGGCAATACATGCATACACATAAAATAAAAATAATAACTAAATAAAATATTTTTAAAGCAAGATATCTCATTTATAAGTTCCCTCTGTTCTTTTTTATTTAAAATATAATCTTGAAAGATACCACTTCATATATGCTAGTCCATCTTGTTAGCAACACTTTAAGTGTCATCAGGAAAAGGTTTCCACATTACTATTTTTAATGTCCTAGTTGCTAGTACCTAGAATGTCATTCATCCAGTAGTTTAGATTGTTCTCCTCCCAGCAAAACATCAAAGTTGCAGATTATTAATTGCCCAAATTATCCATATACATTTCTGTGCCCCTCATCCCCAAAGGCAGAATGCCATATGTAAGTCTATATTGATGGATAGATTATCTCATCAATTTTAAGTATAAGCCTGGACCTGTGAAAAATTTGTGTTGTTAGAAAATAATAGCAAATATGTGTACAGGACTCGAGCAGCAGGCCAAGTACTGTTTGAAGCACTCAAGCAATTCAGCTCCATCCAGCACTCAAGACTGGTAGTAATATTATCATTCACATTTTAGGATGAGGAAACGGAGTCACAGAGGAACCAAGGAATGTGTTCTAGGTTTACAGAGAGTAAGTGACAGAGCTACAAGTTGATTCCAGTTCACCTGGCTCCTGCACTGATGGCCTCTCTGACACAATTCTGCTCCTACTCTTGACATAACATTCTTAAAACAGTCTTTTTTTCCTCTTCTGCTACTTTTATTACTACTTGATTTCATTGATGATGCAAAGAAAAATCAGGCTGCTGTGTTCTCAGCCTAGATCAACAGAATCAACTTCAGGAGTTTTTAGGACATGCTAATACTTGCTTCCATCCCAGGAATCATGATTTAATCAATCTGGTGAAGCTAACTTTCAAATTTTTCATTCTTATTATTTATTTATTTATTTATTTATTTATTTATTTATTTATTTATTTATTTAGCAGTGCTGAGGATTAAACACAGGGCTAGGCAAACGCTCTGTCTCTGAACTCCACCTACAACCCCTAACCTTTGTATTAAAAAGAGAAAACAGTCCAGATGTTCTAATGTACAACTAGAGTTGTAATTCACTGTCCTCAGTGCTACTGTGCCTGTAACACACGCACACACGCGCATGCGCGCACACACACACACACACACACACACACACACACACACCACCCCTCACACATCTCTTCGGAGCTGATACTCACTGGCAGTCTCTTGTCCAGTGCTGTCCATTCTGCCTTCCAGTCACCAGCCTTTGTTGTGACTACCACAAATCTTTGCTCAAGTTTGCTTAAATCATATAATGTATACATCACTGATGTCCCAGACTAAGCAGGGGTCCCACAGCTTTTCCTGGAAATGGCTTTGAGTACAGATGCTTCATTCTTCCCCTTTCCATGCATGCCACCAGCAGGTTGCTCAAACTTTTCAGGAGTCTCCTATCTGTGTAGCTATAGTCAGCTACATGTCAAATTCCAGGGTCCTCCCTCTTTACCTCAATCCCAACAAATGACATATAACCTTAGAGGAGACTTTGCAGAAGTGATGAAGTGCTCATGAAGCTAGTACAGTTGCCATGCTGCCTCTTCTCACTGCACAGGTCTGGTACGCCAACAGTGTGGTGGTCTGCAGGTGGTCTGCAGCAAGAGAGGAAGACACTGCCACCTGCTAGTTTCTTCATTCTGTCATAGTCAACATTTATACAGCTCATAGATACTTGTGGCCCAATGTTTGAAGAGCTTAAAGGGAATAGATTTGTCCAGCTTTCCTAGATGTCCAGTCTTTCTCCTGAACCCAGATAGGAGTCTGTGGAGCTGAGCTGGAACAGACTCAGATAGCAGGATCCAGACTGCTTCTTAATCTGTGTCCCTCTAGCACATGACCATGGGCCTCTTCTAGGCTTCCATGTATCAAGTACTCACCCCACCTTCACCTGCCTCTCATAACTGTGGACCTTTTAAAGTTAGCCCCCCCCCCCCAGTTTGTAAATATGCTGCTGTCATCCCTGAAAACCCACCTTTACAACCTGTTTATTTTACTGCTTCTTTCTGGATTGGCTTTGTGATTCCAGAGCACAGCTGAGTTCACGAATTCCCATGGCTATCTCTCCAGGAACTAGAAATTAGGCTCATCTTTTCTTCTAATCAAGGAATTGAAGATTTAGCAAACAACCAGGCTGAGTGTGCCAATAAGGATGTGCCACTCCTTGGTCAGCACACATTTACTGAGTACAGAGATAGCACAGGAGCAGACAGAGATAAAGCAGGCTTGCTTTGCTTTCTGCCCAAAAAACCTTAGCTTCTATTATAAATACCAGAGACATAAACAAACTCATTACAATACAGCATGCTGAGGTAAGAGTGTTTATGGGTAATCTCTCCACATACTATCAAGTACATATGTTGATGGAATTGGGAGGTGAGTGGGTCAAGAGGACATAGCCCTCATTAATGGGATTAGTACCTTTATCAAAGGTCTCTAAAGAGACCCTTTATCCTGTATGTCATGTGAAGATGGACTAGGAGGATGGTTAACTAAAGAAGCAAGTCCTCACCAGACACCAGTCTCCAGAGGCATAAGAGGTAAACCCAGCCTGGCATTTGATTAATATTCTTCTATGATATTTTATTATGACAGCCTGAGCAGCCCGAGACACTGCATAGGAAGACAGACAGAAGAGGGATCACTTGAACTGGGTCTTCAGAAATGAACAGGAATGTTTGCTAGGTTGTTTAAAATGCTGCAAGCAAGGTGGCTTAACCACACATTGCCTCGCAGTTCTAGAGGTGGAAGGCTAAGATGAAGAGCCAGCAGTGCTGTTTCCTTGAGGGCAGTGAAGGGGGATCTGCTGCAGGCCTCTCCCAGCTCTGGGAGCCCTGGCAATCTTCAGCAGTCCTCAGTTTGTGGAACCATCACACTGGCCTCTGTCTTCTCGTGCATTCTCCCTGTGTAAATCTGTGGCCAAACCCCTCTTTGTAAAAGAACAGCAGGCGTATTGGACTGGGGTCCACCCTACTTCAGTGAAACTGCAGCAACCCCATTTCCAAATAATGCCACACTCAGGCTGGCAGTCAGGACTTCAACATATGAATTTGGGTGTGTGCATAGGTGGACACAATTCAACCGTTACCCAATTGCAGAAGGGAAGGAATTCTGATTCCGAGAAGAGAGGAACACATGAGAACACAGGAGAGTGGAATGAGGACACAGCTGGGAAGGACTCCTGGCCAGTGTGGAGACGCGTGAGAGTGCATGGGAAAGTGAGGCAGATGTGAAGCAGCGAAACAGGCTGAAAGTGCTTGGCACATGCAGGCTGATGGGAACTGGCTCTGGCTCCCAGTGAAGCTGGCCTTCCTAACCTCAGCTAGATGTGAGGGTGGAGAAAGGGGTGGGGAGGCTGGAGAGGGGGTATTTCAAATGCCTATTCAAGCCTTCCTGGGATCAGAGCAGGGGCTCAGAGGTAAAGAGGGCTTTGGCAGTAGCTGGAGGGAGGCCCACATCTCTACCTTGTGCTGTTAAGCAAGTCATTCAACTCATGGAGTCTAGTTCCTGGCATGCTACAGTCTTCAGAACGCTGCAGCATGTTGATTGTGTCCTGTCATCACGGAACTTAGATTTAAAAAACAAACAAACAAACAAACAAACAAAAAACCTGTGTTCAAAGTAGAGAAAAAAAGAATGAGTGACAGGGAGAAAGCATCCATTAAGAACCAATTTCCTTTAAATGCTCACACTAGATGAAATGTCTGCTTCCTGGATTTAAGTCATGTGAGTGTGGCAGTTTGTATAGTGGCTATATATTTTGTAATAAAAGGAGATTTGTAAGGGCTGACTGGCCTGGGCCTCCTCCCTCACTGTGATGATTCAGATCCTCAGCAGGCACATGATTACCCTTTGGGGGTGAGAGGCAGCTGGTGCTGGGCAGTAACCAAGGGACACCACTGGCCCCTGGGCAGAGCCCACAGACTCCTGCTGGAATGTAGCAGAGGTCACTGACAGGGCAAACCAGGAAACTGGAATTGTTTTCAACTCATTTTCAACCTGACAGGGTATAACGAGTAGGAACTTGTTGGATGTATGTGTGTACACACACACACACACACACACACACACACACACACTCACACACAGGTCTCTTCTGAAGAAAATTAGAGGTACTATAAAAGTCATATGAAATATATATTTTTGTAAGTTACTGGGAAGTATGAAAATATATAACTGAAAGTGAATGTATCAATCCTTATAAGTCAAGGTACATTTAATATAAACCTAATATGTCAAACATTCTTTGAAAATCATGGAATATACAAGTGAGCTGAGAGAAAGAGAGAGACAGAGAGGCAGAGAGAAGGAAGAGAAAGGAAGAAGAGGAGGAGGAGGAGGAGGCAGTGGCAGGAGGGAGAAGGAGGGAAAAGGAGATGGAGAGAGGCAAAGACAAGAAAATTTTAAAAATCCAAATACGATGTTTCAACACATATCAGATGAGACCTGGGTACCAAGAGCAGAAAAAAAGATATATCAATATTATTCAAAAATATACATGGGGGGAGTTAGGGTGACTATGGTAAAAATACATTGTGTGAAATTCTCAAAGAATTAATAAAATATTTTAAATAGTATATGAGAGAATGTAATTAAAACATGGTGACCACAGAGGATATTATTACTAAGAGTTTTATAAAGTCCTTTCTGCCCATTCACATCCTGGCCAACTAGGAGGCAATCCAAACAATGACTTCTTGTCACTTATAGATGTGTGGTCTTGGCGAAAAGTCAAATGACTCTCTGCCTCAACTCTCTATTTATTTGATCTTATGTGTATGAGTGTATTGCTTACACGTATGCAAGTGCATCCGTGTCATGCAATGTCCATGGAGGTCAGAAGAGCGCGTCAGATCCCTTGAAACTGTAGTTATGGATGGTTGTTAGCCTACATGTGGGTGCTGGGAACTGAACCCAGGTCTTCTGCAAGAGAAGCTAGTGCTCTTAACCGCGGAGCCATCTCTCCAGCCCCTCAGCTTTCTCTTCTGGAGAGCAGCCCTGGCTGCAGGCACCTGACTACCTGCTCTAGCAGGTTTTCCACTCTGTCTCCATGTTCTTGGTGTTGCGAACTGCAGCTCAATAACCGATTTTAACCTCCTGACAGGATTTTTTCTGTTCTCACAGAAATTCAATTATTTTTATTTTTTAATTTGTTACCAGCATTTGAAAATCAGGAGCTATTACACAAATATCTAAATATCAGTCTTCTTTTGAATAATGGCCAGAGCAGGTCCTCTGCAGTCGGGCTTGGTCTCACCAGCTCACCACAGGCCCAGGCACTCCTATTGCCTCTGGTAACAGCTCACTTCATTCATTTACCTTACTTTCTTGACTCCTTGATTTTTTGTTTGGCTTTTTTCTGCCTCATATTGTCTTCAAATCCTCTTCTCATTGGTGAGTTTCCTATCACCAAGGCAGAGAATATGCCTTGTTCACCTGGATTTCCATCCCCAAGCATAATACCTGCTTCATAGTAGCAGGTACTCAGGAAACATTTGCTAAACTTATCTTCCCATGACACCACATGAAAATGACAGGAAAGGAGAGCTACTCACAGAAGGGAGTATGGGCGCTATGGACGCCTTCTGTGCTGGGGTAAGCAGACTGCGTGTGGTAGGGGTACAGACACTGGATTGCCCTCTTCATCTGCCAGGTGAGCTTCCTTCCTTTGTGTTCTCCAGCTGTGACACAGTGACACAAACTCCTGTGAGGAGCATCAGTGTTTCACTTGCCTCCCTTTGACCCGGGAAGCAAGGGGCCAGACTTTGGAAATATCCATGTTAGAAGTGATGCCCCAAAAAGCACAGCACCTAGTTAATAACACTGGAGAAGGCCCAGGCCCAGTGAGAGATCTTGGCAGTGTGTGCTGTAGGCAGCCGCTATGAAAAGAAGCAGATCTTCTAGGCTGGTACAGTACACAACAAGAGCCAGACATCTGGGATCAAGTCCTGGTGACTTACTAGCTAGAAGTGTGACCTTGGGCAAACTAATTGACCACTCTAGTTGTAGATGCTATGTGGATTAAAAGTGAGAATGAATGTTAAGTGCCTGGCACATGTTTAGGTAAAGGCTAACACACACACACACACACACACACACACACGCACGCACGCACACGTACATGTGCGCATGCACAGAGGGCCATCAGATTAAATAAAAGTTGTACTTTTATGGTTTTAAAGGCCAAAAGTTCAAAATCAAGGAATCTCCAGCGCTTACTCCTCTAGAGCTCTACAGGGAAATCTGCTGTTCATTTTTTCCAGCTTCATGTGGCTCCACACATTCCTTGGCTTAGAGCTGGGTCACCCAATCCCTCCTCCACCTTTATGTGACTTGCTACATGTGTCTGACTTCTCTTCTGTCTCTTGTAAGGACACTTAATTATCATCGACTCAGGGTCCATCTGGTAATCCATGGTGATCTTATCTCAAGATCCCTAACTTTACTGTTTAAGCATATAGACTATTTTTCCAAATAAGGTTCATTTATGAACTTAGGGATGTGGGATATAGACATATCTTTTTGGGAGGGAGCTCTATTAAACCTTCCACAATATCTGAATCTGTATGCTTTTTATGAGCCAGAGCTTATATGTGTTCTTTGATCAATTGACTAAGCTAAGTCTTTGAGGATAGTGTTCTGGGTTCCTTGGGGCCTGATCTTGCTTTTCCAAATTATAACAGTGTATTACAATTGTGTGGACTTATTTATGAATAATGACCAAAGGACAAGGCTAACAGACATGACTCCCATATTCTCTGGACTCCCTCTCCTCATTCCTCTGCCTGCCTCTTTACTTAGTCCACATGCAATATCTCTTCCTTGCTCTGCACAGGTTTGTGCTGGAACTGGTGTGCTGTCCCAACCCTGCTCAAGGAAGGATCTGTCATCCTAGCTGCTGAGAATATTGTCATCTTAACAGCCTTCAGCTAACAGTTTCTTCCAGTCAGCTTCAGTACTGGGAGCCCCCTTGCTCAAGATCACTCCTGTCCTAAAGAAGGTCCCATCCAGTGACCAACAGAGACAGCAGTACAAAGGCTGGGCACTGCAACCTATTGTGGGATTGATCAAATGGGCCATTTTAACCTACATTTCCTTGGGTAGATAAGGATTTGTGGGACTTGCATTGTAACATTACTTCTCTCTTAGTCTAACCCTCGGTGGGTGTTGATCCCAGGAGCATCTCCCAGTGAACCTCCTGTATGCCAAACTCCACATCAGGCACCTGACATGTACCAATAGCTAAGGATCATGCAGTTATACAGCAGGTGGAGGTTTTACTTGAACTGAGTTTGTGTTAGTGTCTAACGATCCTGTTTTCCATAAGTGGCTGCTGGTGATATTGCCTTGAGCTTTCAAATCATATTTTAATTCTTTTGGCTATTCTGTTAGGGCTTTTAAGTTTTTTATTTTCTTACAACTTGGAATGCACAACATGAACCTAACGCAATTCTAAAACTTTCAAACAGAAAACTAGAAATTATTAACACTTTCAGCAGAGTGCAGGTTACAAAATCAATCTACAGAAATCAGTAGCCATCCTATATACAAATAACAAGCAATTGGAGAAAGAGCACATGGAAAACCTCTCATTCACAATAGCCTCAAAAAAAGTATCTAGGAATAAACTTGGCCAAAGACATCAAAGATCTCTACAATGAAAATTTTAAAACTTTGAAGAAAGAGATTGAGGAAGACACCAGGAGATGGAAGGACCTCTCATACTCATGGATTGGAAGAATTAATATTGTGAAGATGACCCTAATACCAAAAGCAATATATAGATTCAATGCAATCCCAATCAAAATCCCCATGACACTCCTCACATAGTTATAAAAAGCCTTCCTAAAATTCATATGGAATCACAAAAGATAGCCAAAATAATCTTGGGCAAAAAGAACAATAGTGAGGGGGTTAACATACCAGATGTCAAAGTATATCACAGAGCCATAGTCATAAAAATAGCATGGTACTGACACAAAAACAGACACATAGATCAATGGAACATAACTGAAGACCCAAACATGAGTACATGCAATATCAGCCACCTGATATTTGACAAAGGTGCCAAGAACACACAATGGAGGAAAGACAGCATCTTCAACAAATGGTGCTGGCAAAACTGGATCTCCACCTGCAGAAGAATGAAACTAGACCCTTATCTTTCATCCTGCACAAAAGTCAACTTCAAATGAATCAATGACCTCAATATTGAAACCTGAAACTCTGAAACTGCTGGAAGAAAATATAGGCAGTACCCTACAAGATATAGGTATTAGAAAGGACTTTCTAAATTGGACATTAATTGCTCAGGAATTAAGGTCAACAATCATCAAGTGGGACCTCATTAAACTAAAAAGCTTCTGTACAGTAAGAAACAACCAAGGAAGTGAAGAGAAAACCCACAAAGTGGGAGAAAATCTTCACCAGTGACATATCTGACAGAGGTTTAACATCCAAAATATATAAATAATTCAAAATATAAAGAATCAGGAAAATAAATGACCCAATTAAAAGATGGGCTATGGATCTGAATAGAGAGTTCTCAAAAGAACAAATAAAGATGATTAAGAAACATCTTAAAAAGTGTTCAACATCTTTAGTAATTAGGGAAATGCAAATTAAAACCACTTTAAGAATTCATCTTACCCCAGTCAGACTGACTAATATAAAGAGAACAAATGATACCAAATGGTGGAGAGGATATGGAGAAAGAGGAATGCTCATTCACTGCTGGTGGGATTGCAAACTTGTGTAACCACTATGGAAAGCCATATAGAGAACTCTTAGAAAACTAAAAATGAACCTACCATGTGACCCAGTTATACTACTCCTTGGCATATACACAAAGGACTCATCCTATTGCAGAGACACTTCTTTATCCATGTTTGTTGGTGCTCTTTTCACAATAGCTAAAAGATAGAAGCAACCTCTGCTAAAGAAAAAGGGAACTTTGAATACATGGCAAAGGCTGATGAGGCTTGTTATGAAAGAGAAATGAAAACCTATATCCCTCCTAAAGGGGAAATTAAAAAGTTCAATGATCCCAATGCACCCAAGAGGCCTCCTTCTGCTTTCTTCTTGTTCTGCTCTGAGTATTGCCCCCAAATCAAAGGAAAGCATCCTGGCTTATCTATTGGTGATGCTGCAAAGAAATTGGGAAGATGTGGAACAGCACCGCTGCAGATGACAAGCAGCCTTACAAGAAGAAGGCCGCTGAGCTGAAGGAGAAATACGAAAAGGATACTGCTGCCCACAGAGCTAAAGGAAAACCTGATGCTGCAAAAATGGGGTTGTCAAGGATGAAAGAGCAAGAAAAAGAAGGAAGAGGAGGAAGACGAAGAAGATGAAGATGATGAAGAAGATGATGATGACCAATAAGTTAGTTCTAGCGCGGTTTTCTTTCTTGTCTATAAAGCAGTTAACCCTCCTGTACACAACTCACTTCTTTTAAAGAAAAAAATTGAAATGTAAGACTGTGTAAGCTTTGTTTTTAAACTGTACGGTGTCTTTTTTTGTGTAGTTAACACTCTACTGAATGTGTCTTTAAATAGCCCTGCCCTGGTGGTATTTTTAATAGCCACTAACCTTGCCTAGTACAGAAAGGTGGTTGTAAACTGGCATGGAAATTTAAACCAGATTCTTGTTGGTGCACAGCACAGATTAGTTATATACAGGGACAGTAGTTTTTTTCATCTTTAATTGTCTCTGATGCAGCTTATACAAAAATAATTATTGTTCTATTAACTGAAACCACTCTGTAATTGCAAAAAAAATTGCAGCTGTTTTGTTGACATTCTGAATGCTTGTAAGTAAATATTTTTTTTTATTAAAAAAAAAACAAGAAACAGTGCTAGACAGAACAAATCTCCCTTCAAGTTGTTGGCCAGGGTGATCCAAGAGACTCCAAAACTTATACAAGCTGTTGCCACAACCCTTAATTGCCTCCCAGAACTTAAATGTAAGACCCTATTGCTGAAGACAGGACATACTTCAGATACAGGACTTGGAGCAATGGAGCTGGGAATTACCTGGAAGCAACCTCCCTGAAGGCTAGCTCTCATAGCTTTGGAGAACACTAGGCAAGCTGCTAAGGGAGAAGATCAATTGATTGTCCAACCCCAGCTTTAAGGCCTAATAACCACAATAAGGACTGGCACAGCAAAGTACGTTGAAGCAGTAGTGGCACTTTTACCTTGGGTGTAATCAACAGCTACCTAATTAGACTTAAAGCCCACTCAATTGGAGGGAACTCACGTGTGATACTGTAAACATAGCCAAATAAACATGGCTGGAGAGGTCATAGATCTTAGAGAAAATCCCAAGGCTGTCACATCCTTAGACAAAGGTAATTTCTTACTATGTGCTAAATATGAATCCTTACATTTACAAACAAATATGATAGTCATCATTCATCAAAAAAACCCTTCTTTTGCAACAGAAGGAGACACTATAGAGTTTCAGAACTGGTCATACACAGAATGTTGGTCCTTGGACAGGACTCCTATATTAAACTTCACCCACCCAGGGCTCAGGGATTATAGCTGAAGAGGTGACAGAAATATTGTAAGAGCCAGGGGAGGAGATGTATGACCACATGAAAATAGAGTCTTATAGGCTCTTGCTCAAATGAACCTACGTCAATAGTGACAGCACGCACAAGACCCATACAAACTCAAGCAGACAAAAACCCACCATAGAACTGTGGAAATAGGCAGCAAGCCCAAGTCTTAGCCAAAAAACTATTGGGCAGCTGATTACTGCTGGGTGAGGAAGGTGATCTTCTTTGAGGGAGTGTCTCTAGATAAGCTGACTAAACCTCAGTGGATGAACTTGTAATGAGGGATGTCTGGGGACACTAACTTGACTTGATAGGCCTTAACATAAATGACAGAAGGCATGAAATCTAATTGTGGGGGTACAGGAAGGTGCCAATGAGGAAGGGGTATAAGGATGATTTATATAGTCTTTATGAAATATGCAAAAATTCAATAAAAATATACAAAAAAACTTTCAAATATTCTATAGGTTCTTGAGAAAAGAAGCATCAGTTAGAAAGTGGCTGAAAATTGTATAGTTGAAAATAGCATTCTGAATTTCAAACGGATTCATATCTGTTTCTGAATACTTAAATCCACTAAATAGTATCTCTATGAGCAAGAAGATGAACAAAAAGAACATGAGGCAAAGGCAGCCACTGTACTGGTTGGAATAAAGCAGATCTGGCCTTGAGTCCTATCTCTACTACTTTACTGTCACTGAATTCTCTACCCCACTTTCTCCATCCATTAGATGAGGCTAATCATGTTAATCAGATTTCTGTTATTGTAACAAATACCTGAGATGATGAACTCATAGAGAGGAAGGTGCCTTGGGGCTCACAGGTTTGGAGGTTTTAGTCTGTGGTGGCAGGGCCCTGTTACTGTGGGTCTGTGGTGAGGTAGTACATCATCATAGCAGGGGCATGTGCTGGAGCAAAGATGCTTAATTCATGATGAGAGTGTTGAAAACAGAAAGAGGAATGGGCTGGGATCTCACCATCCCTCCAAGAATAACTTGAGGACCTCCCAGTAGGCTATACTTCTTACAAGTTCCATTATCTCCTCACAGCACCAGGCTGGGAACCATATACAAAGGTCCAAACTATAATAACAACCATACCAATCTTTTATGAATATCAAATGAGATTTCTATAAAATATTGTTAATGGTACATATCATAAGTGTTCATTTTTCCCTCCTACCTGAGGGAAAGCTTGTAAGTACAGTAGCATACAATAAGCAAATTTTTGATCATTTGAATCACTACTTACAGAAAATTCATGAAAATATGTCCAAACGTAAAAAAAAAAAGAATCTCAGACACTTGAGAAGGCTATTGCATTTTCTACTATCAAAGTGATATCTAAGTGAAGATCTTACCAAGGCAATGAATGATCTTTGAGGAAGAGCATTTTAAACATAGGGAATGGTCAGTACAAATCCCTGAAGGATAGCTGAATTGTCTGTGGGGAGGGGAGCAGGCCAAGTTGGGGTGGGGTGAGGTTTGGTAAGACCTGGCAGGTCCTTGTGAAGACTTTGGATCTTAGAAAATGATTTGGAAAATTATTGGGCCTTGAGCCAAGAGAGACAAGTCCCTATTTCTGTAACAAAAGGAGCCCCTGACTACTGTGTTTAAAAGGGAATGTGGACTACTATCCTCAGGCCTCTTGGGGTAAGTCTATAGTGCAGCTCTCCGCGCCGGGACTCCCTAAGCCTCATTCACCCTTCCATCGCGCCCCCCGCCCCCCCGC
>NW_008346389.1:728175-729889 GCF_000622305.1 Nannospalax galili
GTCTTTTTGAGACAGGGTCTCCCTGTAGTCCCAGCTGACCTGAACTCACTATGTAGATTCAGCTGGCCTTGAACTCACAAAGATCCACCTGCCTCTGCTCCCAAGTGCTGGGATTAAAGGTGTACACCACCACGCCCGGCCTATGAAACAATTTTTTTAAAGTAAATTCCCTTATGATTTGCATATCTATGCTACATACCTATATATGCAGGTCCTATAAAAATATCTCAGGCAAAAAGAGGTCATGAGTGGACAACATTCAAGAAGGCCTGTGCTACACTGCCATGTGGTCTGGGAGCTCTACTCTCCTCTGGCAGGCATTCCATCTGGCACACCGAGTATAGCAGGATGCCCCAAGGCTTGTCTTACCTCAAATGCTGCAGAGATGATTTTCGCCTTCTTGCTGAGCACGGATCCCACAGCATTGAAATTCTTGTCCCGGATCTCGGCATAGAGTTCTTCTGCAGAATTCAGCTGCAGCTTCTTCGCCTCTGTGGGGAGGTCCTTCCCACCATCACCCTGCTTCTTGGGGGCAAATTTCTCTGGCGGTAACTTCACATAACCTGCACAATGGAGGAAACACAGCTCTGTGCAGTCACTGAAAGAACCAATAGCCAAGTGCCTAGGCCCCAAATGCCAATCCCAACTCAATGGAGAAAAGTACACAGCTCTGGATTATTTTCCATCATCCACATACGGGATACAGCTTTAGAAGACAATGGCACACACCTCATTTTCATTTTCCATGGCCCAGATACAGGAACAATGGCTCTTTACAACTGATCCCATGGCTCTAACTATCTTTGAGGACACCTACAGAAACCACAGCAGCAATGCTGAGTTTCTAAAAAGACACCTCAATAGGGCAGGCAAGATGGCTCAGTGGGTAAAACACATGCCAAGGAAGCCTAATGACACGAGTTCCATTCCCAGAACTCATGTAAAGATGAAAGTAAACAAATGACTCCACGAAGATGACTTCTGAACTCCACATTCATGTCATGGCACATGCACTGCTCCCTTACCCCAGCCTTCATTATATACACGCACAGTAATAAATAAATAAATAAATAAATAAATGAATAAATAAATCAAAAAATGTTCTTAAAAAAAATAAAAGGGAATGTGGTGGACAAGGCAGAAGTGGGAGGGCAGGGGTTAGTCAGGAGGCCACTGTGCGGTCCCAGGCCAACAGCAGTGATGGCCCAGATCAATCAGGACCTGATTTTCAACATGGAGTGTGGTAATTCCTCTTGTGTTTTCAATCCTGAGCAGATGAGGTTTGGCATTGCCTTGAAAGGAACAGACCAGTCAAGGATGACTCTAAGGCTTTTTCTGTGTTTTGTTGTTTTGATTTTTTTTCCTCAACAATTGGAAAATAATTCTGTGAACTAAGGTGGAGAAGAAGAGGGTAAGGGGCTGGTTTGGGAAAGAACTCTAGTCATTCACATTGAGACCTGTTAAGTATGAGACAGCACTCAAGCATCCAAATGGAAATGGTGAGGCCGCAATGAGACCAAAGTCTGGAGTTGTTGAGCAGTCTAGAAGTATTTGGGAGTCATCTGCCTATAGTCATATTTAATACCTCGGGACTGCATGACATCACAGAGAGAGTGGGTAAGAGGCTAAGGGAAGAGATTGAGCTTAGAGATAGTCCAGTGTTAAAGGAGGGAGGGAGGGAGGGAGAGAGAGAGAGAGAGAGAGAGAGAGAGAG
>NW_008346389.1:729925-849285 GCF_000622305.1 Nannospalax galili
GGGGGGGGGGCCCTGATGGAAGACAAGGAAAACAGACTTGAGAAACCAGATTGAAAGCTGGGGAGAAGAGCTTTGATGGCTGAACAGGAGTTTTTTAGACTAGTGGCCCTCAGAATGTGGTTCCAGACCAGCCCCAGCTGGAAACTAGTTAGAAGTGTACAAAATCAGGGGTCCCATCCCAATGGAGATGATCAGGGACTTGGTGGGTGAACCCCTTCAGCAGGTAAAAACAAACCCTACCCTGAGCTCTGGCTCCCCCGCTTCCTTACTTCTGGACCATCTCTAAACTCAAGCTCTGCCCTTAGCCTCTTCCACGCCCTCTGTGATTTCATCTGGTCTCAAGGTTTTAAATATCAGACTCCCAAAACTGCCTGTACAAACTTAAAGAAGACTAAGAAGCAGACAAAACTATTTTACCGGGTGACTACATCGTTGACAACTAGGTGCTCCAAATGAACTTGCAGCAAATAGATCTCATGGAAGTGACTCCTCCCCAACCGGCACACCATCCTTCCCATTCCTGTTTAGAACCTTCCAAACTATGATGGCTGTTTGGAGATGAGCAATGCCCTCCACCCCGTTTCACTGGATGAGGGAATGCTGAGCACCAGGCATGCCAGACATTCCACTGGCTAAAAACGGGGGTGCTAGTTCAAAGTTAGCCACCCTGGGCTAATCATGCTAAGCCTTCTGAAATTTAAAGCTTATCTCACTCCCACCATTTCCAAAATTTCTTCTAGCCTTCCCTAAGAGAATTCCATCCTCTTTCATTCTAAGAAAAAAGAGGTTAAAATTAGGGTCTGCCCCACGGGATTGACAGACCAGATGCAGGGAATCTGTACCCAGGAATAAACTGGTTCCCACCGCGGATGGGCGGGGCAGGAGCCTCTGGTCTCAACCCAACCAAGGACTCCTGGAAGGCCCGCCCCTTCCAAGTGTGTGCAAGAGGTCTGCTTCCTAGCTTTAAAATTCCCGGCGAAGGCATCGCGTGCCGACCTCTCCTCTACCCCAGTGGTGGCTGGCCTTTCAAAAGTGTGCAGTTGTCTCCTCCCTGTCCAGCCCACGGCTGTCCCAGGACCCGCTGGGCGGCGAGCGGCCCGCGGCTGCAGCCCTGCACAGCGTGCTCTGCACCCAGGCGCCTCGGCTTGCAACCCCGCTGGCTCTGCAAAGTTGGGAAGCTCCAGGGACGCGTTGCCGGGTGGCTTCTCCTGCGGGTCACCCGCGCCCCAGCCTCCCACGCTCCTGTCCCAGAGCCTCCGCAGCCAGCACCCCTCTTGGGTCCTCCTCCCTAAAGCGCCACCATGCTGCTGCGGGGCGTCCTGCTGCTGGTGCAAGGTAAGGCCCGACGGGGAGACCCCCGGGGGTGCCCTGGGGACACGCTCCCACTAGCGCTGTCAGGGCGCTGGGGCTCTTGGTGCCGACTAAGCCTTCCGAGGGTGCTTCCAGATCCTGCCCTGGCCAAGTCTGGGATTAGGATAGACGTAGGGTCATTCAGTGGGGCCCCTGGGAACGCTGAGGGAGGTCGTGCATCCTTCTCTCCTCCCTTCCTACTGCCTCCCCCCACCTACATCAGGTAGGTTCCCACAGCGCGTGCAAATGCCGCCAGGCAGAAGCCCAAACTGAAACTCGCTTTGTGCTCGCAGCCCTGCAGTTTGCCGGTGCCCTGGACCTGCCCGCTGGCTCCTGTGCCTTTGAAGAGGACACTTGTGGCTTTGACTCGGTGTTTGCGTTTCTGCCATGGATTCTAAATGAGGAAGGTAAGACGGGGTCTGGAGAGGGACCCGAGAGGAACGTTCTTCCTTGCTGGCTGGTTTTTCCCCACTCCACATGGACACTGTTATCTTGGAGTTAGTTCCCTTGGGAGGAAAAGTGTGAGTCATGGATCCTCCTTCAAATCCTCGTGCGGCAAGGAGTGGCCAGGGAAACCATGGGGGTAAGGAGTTTGTGTACCTGGTACTGAGCACGTGTGTCTCCCCCTCCCCAATCCCTAGTAGAGAGGGACAAAGGCAATCCTTCTAAGGATTGTCACCGACCAGCTGTGTGCCCCCTGCAGGCCGTTTAGCCTTGCTGGTCTTCAGCAGGCTTGTGTCTGAGCTGAGAAAGTTGGATGGAACTAGCTTTCAGAAAGCCATGCAGAAATGGTTCCACACTTGTGTGAGGGGAGCTCAGTTCTAAGACCTCCCAACTTGCCTCCACCCCACAGGGGTTTTCTGTGTGATTTCTCCTATCACCCTGTGTCTAATCCAGCACTGGACAAAAGAGGAACCATCACCAAAGAATGTCTGAGGCCACTGGGCTGTGGACTGTTGCCAACTGTCTCACTATCCATACTGCTTGGGTTCCTGAGACAAAGTTTAAATGCAAGGATTCAGTTGAATCTTTGCACTCTTGCTTCTCATAGAAAAACAATTTGTGTTCAGTTCCCAACAGCAGGCACTGGTGTCCCTCCTTTTCTTTCGCTCCCTGTATCACCATCATTTTAAAGCCTGATTCCCTAGACCATTTGGGACTGAAGATAAACCATGTCCTTTAAAAGACATGGTGCCATAAGGGAAGCCAGATGACTTTCCCCCAAAGTGGGGGGAAAGCGGAAATCATCCAGCCTGGCTTCCTGAAGCACGACCCTGCTTAGGGTGTGGGAACTGTCAGCACAGTGCTCCTTGCCTAGCTTTCTTTGGGGACTTTTCCCCCCATGAGCTTCCCTGCCCTTCGCAGGTGGCTGGCAGTTTGCAGAAAGGAGAATCTGAGTCTTTGAATGTTCATATGGTTGGTCTGTGTCACCTAGTGTCACTGAGTGACCAACTCTGAACTGTCAAAGGCACTAAGTAATAATCTTTATTTACCTCCAACACCTGCAAGTCTTGAAGACCAGTTTACTTAAGGGGCATGGGAAGAACATCTTGTTACTATGTGGGTTTCTATCTGCTGATGGCTTTAGGAAAGCCTTGAATCTCATCACCCCATTCCATTCTCTACACTGGAGCATTTTGAAAGATGGTGCTACCTATGTTATGGGCGTGGCTTTGGAGAGCATTTGTCTCTAGCACGGGGCGGCATCAGGATGATCTGCTGGGTGTGTTTGGACACAGCTTCCTGGCCCTCCTTGAGTTTCTGATTCAGTGGTCTGGACTGGAGCCTGAGAATTTCTCACAAGCTCTCAGGTGCTGGGACTATTGCTGCTTCTACTGATCTGGAAACCACATTTTGAGAATCCCAAACTTGTACAGTGTACACACACACACACACACACACACACACACACACACACACACACTCCTATGATGTTGGCCGTAATGAAGAAGCTTCTTGTACAGACCTGAGAGTGAACATCTCACTTGTTTCACTCTGATGTGGTCCTGGGGAAAAGGAAATAAATATCTCTCTCCAAACCAGAAACCCTTTCTCTGTTGCCCTTTGAGGACAGAACTGCTTCCCGGCCTGAATTGTGGGTGAGCATGCCACTGCCTGCTGAGCATAAGGGCCTCGCAGGCACATAGGAAGTGCTCCACTGAGTTGGCACCTCTGCACCAGGATGGCAGTTAAACGGTCTCCTTCAGGGAAAACAGGGAGATGCTTATTGGAAAAGGTGATTGCAGTCTAACAGCATAATGAAGGCACTGTGACTCTCCTTTCTTTCTAGCAGCTGCTGCTTTCTGGCTGGAGGCTGGGACCACTGGCTTGGCTGGGGGACATTAGTTCTTCCTGTTCTGAACACTCCAGGGCAGAATGGGCAGGTTAGGCTTCCATCCTACACATCAAAGCTTGGCACTCGGCTAGAACAGCCCACTAAAGACTTCAGGGCAGTGAGGCAGATGTATGCCAGCTGCTGTTCTTGCTTGCTAAGCAGCCATCACTGAGAATTCCCCCTTATACACTCATTTCTAGGTTAGGAAAATAAAGGTAATAAAATTGTCCTAGGCTAAAATTTGGCAAGCTGTTTGCAAGCCGCTCTGCAAATGTACTTCACCTTACTACAGAAACCTTTTGAAGCTCCTCCATGTGCTGGATCCACCACAGAAAGCTGTGAGTTTCACAGATTTTTATCCACAAGTCTTTGAAATACAAACGGCATTTCCTGTATGCCCTTGATTGGTAGATTAACCTACAGTGGAGAGAGCAATACCACCACCCAATGAAGGGAGTTAAGTCCAGAAACTAACCCGAAAATCAGAATCAAATCTGGGGTAGTCGCACACTTGCCAAGCCACAGAAAAGCTCCACTGCTGTCTGAAGCTAAGTGAGGCCCCTAGCTTTTGTTTTTCTACATGTTAGTTCTCTAATCATTTCTGATTACAAGTCCAATGTCACCTAGTTTATGATCATTTTGATATGTGTTTTGTCTCCAGTGGGCGAGTACAGCATTTTTGACAGGGCCGTGTGTTGATGGGGGTTGTGTATCCCAATGGAACCCCGGGGAAGAGTGGCTACATCAATGACCAGGCACTGTAACCTGGCTCTATCTGCTTTCCAGTTTTGACAACAGTTATTCTGTTTTCTTGGTTTCCCTCTATGCTTTTGTGGAATACTTAAAATTGTGGGTGGGACTGGAGAGATGGCTCAGCTCTTAAGAGCACTGGCTGCTCTTGCAGAGGACCCAGGTTCAGTTCCCAGCACCTACAAGATAACTAATAACCATCTGTAACTCCAGTTCCAGGGGATCCAATGCCCTCTTCTTGCCTCTTCGAGCATTGTACACATGTGGTGCACTTACATACCTGAAGGCAAAACACTCATACATAAAATATAAAATTAAATATTTTAAAAATTAAACTTTTTTTCCCATGTCAAACTCAAACTGGAAATTACTTCTAAATCTTAGGTTTGAATTAAATCTTAAGAAGTAACAGAGTGATTTTTATAACACCTTCTTTATTCATTTACCTTTAATAAAGTTTGCCTTTATTCATTCCTTATTCAGAGACTATTAGATCCCCTTTGAACAATGATCCTCAGCTAAAGTTGAATCTTTCCCCCGTGCCAGCTGTGGGGACAGAAGCCCTTTGGCTGAGAATTCTTGGAGAACAGACAAATGGCCTCACAATTCAGACCAGTGACTGAGTGGGCTTCAGCCTCACTCTCAGTTTTGGGTTAGTGCCTTGAATTGCTGCTCACTAAGGAAGCCCTTGGAGGAGTGGAGGGAGGGAGGGAATGAAACTAGACCCAAGGACTACTCCCTCATCTGTGTGAGGAAGGTAGATGTGGGAATAATTCTGGTTAGGAGGAAGGAACAAGGAAATCCAAAGCACTTAAAGGAATATCTACTTCATGTCTCCTTAGTAGTAAACAAGGAGGGAGAAATTGCCTAATGCAGGAAACAGTTGAATGGCCTTTGTATCTCAGAGCAAGTGATAACATGTATGGTAAGAAGATGTAACCAGGGCCTGGGTGGGGGACATGGTAGCATGTACGAAAATTTCATTGTGATAATATGAGTGTGTCTCTTTATGAGACCCCTTTCCTGCACCAAAACTCTTTCTTTCTCTTCTAAGGATACTCCCCACTGGCCCTCTGAGTTTCAGTTCTGCACACAGTCATGTGCCAGTTACTATTAATAGTGATAAATCCCTCCTGATATTTCTTGAGGCTCTGCTGGAGCTAAAAGTCTGGTGAGGATCCCAATGGCACTTTCTGGAAAAAGAAGCCATTCTTCTCCTCCCTTGATGACCTTGGGAGGCTGATGCAGCATCCTACCCACACAGCCCTGTTAGTCCTGTATTACCCTGCTGACCGTTTTTATGGTCTTCAAGCAGAGATCCCACTCCTCCACAACCCCACCTATAGAAGGCCAAAGCAAGCTTAGTGTATTTCTTGGATGCCTCTCAGAAAGATGCTGACCCCAAAGAGTTGACTAAACTGTTTCTGTAGCATCTCATGCAGCTTCCTGGAATTCCTGGGTATTACTGCTGCTGGGTCTGAGCAGCCTTGGTCCTGCCCTGGTTCCGCATAGGAGCCTCAGTCCTAGAGCCTGGCTTCAGAGGTTGTCCAGCACACAGTCTCTGTTTTGCACACTGTAGCCCAGACAGGCCACCACTCATGATTAGTGACCAGGTCTGTGGCAGCTTGGGGACAGGGCCCTGTCTCTTTGGCTGGCTTCGACTATTCCTAACTCTGAATGGCTGGTGAACATCCCTCTCTCTACTGGCTTCGGAGCCTCAGTGTATTGGAAACAATCCTTCAAAGATCCAATTGTACTTTAGACATATGGGAGAACACAGATCCCCAGAATGTAGTGCTTTGGGCCTACCAAACCCACAAAGCACTACATTTTATGTCACACCAAATAACATATTCCAATTGTACACATTCTGCCTGCCTACAGTCTCCGGCATGTAGGGAAATGACTTGGCTCATGGTAAGGACTCAGTGGGTATTTTAATGAATGAATTCAGCTCCAGACTGTGAAAATGCCCTGATGAATTTTCTCGTGTGCTGCTGCTGCTTTCTGTTCCTTCAAAGGTAGGTCCTTGTCATGAGGAGCAGCTTAAGCAGGTTGTTAGAAATGCAGCTGGCCAGCTTGTGTTAGAACCAGGCTCTGCTCCATCCAGGTTAGCCTTGGGTAAGTTATCTGTTCTCTCAGTGTCTCAAAGAGGAGCTAATAAGATTACTATTATCTCATAAGATTGCTGTGAAGATTGTACACAATGGCAACTAACACTGTAATAAACACAACTTGAGATTGTTCCCACTCTATTACCAGATTTGTACTTTATCGGTAATACACACATTATAAATAAACATTCATTCTTCTAGCTCAGCCTCCCAACACAGCTTCTAGGCTGTTAAGGACAGCATAACTCTTTTGCTTAGAGCTTAGAGCTTTATTTGCTCTTCATTCCAACCAGAGGAAGATGCTTATCATTTGGTTCTACGATAAACCTCCATGAGCTTCATCTCACTTTTGTGTGGCTGAAAGAGGATTTTATGTAAAGAAATGAGACTGCACGTCATACTTGGTTTATAGTCTCCTTCAGCAGCTTACCCTTTCTTCCCTATAAATTCTTCATTTGTGTCAGAGTGCTTTGCTCTCTATCCTTACTCTCCTTCTCACCCTGGCCTGGTCCCCTCTTATCTGTCCCACAGAGCTGGTGCCTCGGCCTCAACTGGCTCTGTCACTGGTTGGTACTGGTACCTCCAGTGAGACCCCCAGCCATGTTGATCTTCACTCCTTAGCTTCAGGAAGGCCCCTAACCCTGGCTTCTCTGTTGATCAGCTGTCGAGTTGTCCTTCCTGACCCTCCTTTTGAGACTTAGCCTGAACTGGCAATATCTCTAGCATCCTCCTGCCTCCCTGGCCTGTGGGATGGAGGTTCTCTGTCTGGCTAGTCTCCTTCTAGACCTCTGTCCGGGCTGAGTTCCTCCCCACTACAATTATAGTTACTAAGTGGGAAGCTGTTCTTCAGAGCCTGGCCTGCTCCCCCAGATTTTTAGGATGTTTCTCTTGTCATAATTACACAAGTCAGCCAAGGTCACAGAATGTTAAGCTTTCCTGGACATTTTCAAGTTTCTTAGCCTACAATGACCATGCTTTTGAATTGCGCATTAAGATATGATATTCACCAAAAGTCCTGGTTCTCACTGGGTGTGATAGCATATTCTAGAACGCAGGCAAGAGGATCAGAAGTTCAAGGCCAACCTGGGCTATGGAGTGAGACTCTGTCTCAACAAAAGAAAAGAGAGAGAGAGAGAGAGAGAGAAGAAAGGAAGGAAGGAAGGAAGGAAGGAAGGAAGGAAGGAAGGAAGGAAGGAGGGAAGGAAGGAAGTCTTGATTCTTAAAATAGCAGAATTTCAGAGGGGCTGGAGAGATGGTTCAGTGGTTAAGAGCACCGGTTACTCTTGTGGAGGACTTGGGTTTGATTCCCAGCATCCATATGGTGGCTAACGACTATCTGTAACTCCAGTTCCAGGGTATCTGATGCATTTTTCTGATATCTGCAGGCATTGCACAACACGGGTGCACTTATACATATGCAGGCAATATACTCATACACATAAAATAATAAATAAAATGTTTTTTAAAAATAAAAAAGTAGCAGAATTTCTTGTGTTAGGTTCCCAAAGGCTAAGATGTAGTCCTATTTCTATCTTATTTAACAAAACTTGGTTTTCAATAATTTGAGTTCTACTAGCAGAGATCTGGGCATTTCAGTAAGTAGGGCCAGCCAGTGGTGAATTTGTCTTGGGCATTCTGGCTGGTTGACCCTGATTTTCACTCCTACCAATTTTCCTACAACTCTTCCTCAACTTTTCTTCTACTTGCCTAATCAATTCTATCACGTAAATATATTCATGTACACAGGTCTAGAGTCTTGATGTGTTTGTCTATCTGTCTGTCTTCTACCTATCAATTCATTCATCCATTCATCCATCCACCCACTGGAAGAGGTCGTGCAGTTGCATACTGAAGAACACATTGTTAGTGATATAGGAAGAAATTATTTAAATGTGAGAAACCTCAGTGTATCTGAAATTTCTGTTGTGATTAACCCCCCAACTCCCCCATTTCATCTAGGCACTGGTTCCCAACTCTGGTCAGACAACACCTAAACAATTCTCTTAAGGTAGTCATGTCCAGCTCCTAGACCAAAGGATTCTGATTTATTTGTCTAGAAATAAGGCCAGACTTAGCATTGCTAACTAATGAGTGACTAACATCCATCTGTGGTTGAGGTTTGGGTGTAGGGATGACAATCATTCCACAGCCCCTTCAGATACAGGAAGGAAGAGACGCCATCTTGTTAGAAAGCCTTTGGTTATTACATCTGTCTCCAGGATGAAGTACAATCTGCCTAGTTTGGCACTCAAGGCCCTCATGATCTGCTTCAAATTATATTTCTAGCCTTCTGTCTCATTCATCCCTAATGGCCTGTTAGCAGCACATCCTGCTCTCTTGCCTCTCATTCTATACCCTTCTCTGCACCTGCTTTTCTAGTCTCCTGTGTACTCTGGCCTATTTTAAATGATACCATGTCTTGGGTGTGGTTTAACTGGTATATTACGCCTGCCCAAGGGTCTGTATGATAAAAGTTTGGTCTCCATTGTGGGAGTTTGGGGAGGTGCTATGGAACATGGGACGTCATTAGGTCACTGGGCGCATGCCCTTGGAAGGGACTGTGGGATTGTACCTATTTTTCTCTTACTCTGCCCCAGTTCCAGATATGGCTGTTTTGGTCTTCTGTACACTTCCACCATGCTGTGCTGCCCTCACCAGAAGCTAAAGAAATGGGGCTACCCGATCTTGGTCTCAAAGTTCCAAACAATATAAGCCAAGTAAACCTTTTTTATATATAAAATTAGATACCTCTGGTATTTTATTATAGTTCTGGGAAGCTGACTAATACAAATACTATTGATGCTTTAAGGTCCAATTGTTCATAGAATAATCTACGATTATCCCAGATGAGTCAAAAATTTCCCTTTCTTTCCTTTCCATGGATCTCTTCACTATCTACCCTCCTAATATTCTTATTTGTGTCTCCTACTGAGTCTCCATATCATCACCTTATCAGCATAAGAGTGTCACATCTTTGAGAACAGATATTGTATCCTTTTTTACGAGGCCTGACTGAGAGTATATAACATCAAGAAACACTGTGAACCTAATCAATCTCTAAAGCCCTTGTCCACATTGTATAGAAAAATAAAAACCCTTGACATTTCCCCTTGCATTGAAAAAGGTTGTGTTTAATAGTCTTCCTACTAAAGGACTTCAAAGACTGTACAGGCTTATGTTGTAATTTACAGATAAAGCAGTGGTGCAGTATCCAGCTTGCCTCACCAATACATGGCCCACTTCATCTGTGACATGCCAGTGGACAAACAGCTCTTGTATTATTCACCATTAGGGCTGCCTAATCGCCTTGATCACCTGCCATCATAAATAATCATAGCACAAACTTAAGAGCACTCCTGCTGGCTCTGAAAAGTATTTTTGGCAAGAGATTATTAGACTTTGAACAAGTTATTGAAAACTGATGTTTCTAAGGAACTCTAGTGTAAGATGTCAGTAATCGGCTATCTAAATAAAATACAAAGGAACTTGTTGAAAGGGAATCAGCTCCCAATACCAATAAGCTCTCTAGAGGGCTATTTTGAGTGGGAATAAAGTAGTGCAATGTTTAGGAAAGATTCTTCTGGAAGAAATATTTGTGTGACTTTTCTACTGGACATTGATTACTGCTGGATCTACCTGCTTATTCAGTAGCTATGAAGCTACTCAGTGTAGAGGATATGATATCATCAAAAGGGACACTAGCTAGTAGTCTGTTCAGTTGTCTAAGAGGTGACACAGGCCCAAATCAAAGCAGGGGATTATTGATGAAAGGGCAGGAGTAACTAAAGTACCACAAAGGGATTCAGCTGTTAGTACTAGAAGACTCTTTGGACGCAGTAACGACTCAAGGAAAGTGACCCACAAATTTCTACTTTGGGTAGGTGTCAGGTTGGTGGTACCAAGAATTGGAACAATTTCAAGAGGAACCACATGTTTAGGATGTACAAGATAAAATCTCTTTTGAGCTGCCTGGGAAACATACAAGAGGAGGTTCCTACAAGTGTTTGATGTTAGAATCTGGTCAGGTGTAGGCTAGGAAGGACAATGGCTGCAGAGTCTTCGGTATACAGATAATGCTTAAACTATTCATCACAGATGACATATTCGACCAAAGAGAATGTATTAAGTGATAATAGCAGGAGTCTAAGAATGGAGCTTTAGGGCTGGAGGGATGGCTCAGTGGTTAAAAGCACTGGCTACTCTTGCAGGAGATCTGGGTTTAAATCCCAGGACCCAAATGGTAGTTAACAATGGTTTATAACTCCAGTTCCAGTGAATATGACACCTTCTTCTGACCTCTGGGGGCATTGCATGACACAGACACACTTACAAACATTCAGGCAATACACTCATAGACATAAAATAATAAAAAATAAATAAAACATTTTTTAAAAGAATAGAGCTTTAAGGTCACTAAGGATCACGCATAGGAAGGAGATGGAGGTATGAAGGAAGCAGAAGGAATGAGGCTTATATGGGGGCCTGGAAAAGAAAAGAGTACATGAGACGAGTTATTCAATGGGAAGATGTGACTAACTTCATTCAGTGAAGCAGTGCACCATACAGCTTGGCCACTGGAATTGGCATTTGTACAGCTTTGGTGCTCAGCAGGTGCAGTTTCACTGCAGAACCAGATGTGTTAATGGGAACTGTAGATGGCTGGTGAAGATTGCTCAGCAAAAAGTTTGAATAGTAGTAAAGAGATCAGTTTTTGTTTTTGTAATGGTTTTGTTTGGTTTTTTGTTTTTGTTTGTTTGTTTAGGAAGTCGAGACTTGAGCCTGTTTATAGAAGCAAAGAAAGGGCAGGAGACAGGAATGCCTCTTCATTAGTTCTGGATTAGAACTGGCTTCCGCTTTGGCAGTTCAGAAGCCTCTAGGATGTAGGAGTTGCTTTGTCTCATCTAATCCAAAAGATCTCTCTTGTGAGGAGCTCATGGCCACTGGAGTATCAATTTCAGAATTCCATAAATGCATATTAATAAAGATTTAGCTGAATCTTTGGTAATTATAATGTATACCAGAACAGTTACTAAACAACAAAATCAAATCTTTTATAAACACAGGCGATGTCTCAGGTCTAAGGGAACTTCAGTGATAAAACACATTCCGTGTCTGCATTGGTGCAGCTCCCAATGAGAAGCATGGAGAGCACCCTAATGACAGAGTCACACCATAATTAAATTCTTTGACCTATAATTGACTTTAAATAGTGCCTGTTAAGCATGTACATTGCCATTATCACCTACATTCACAGCAATCTGAAGGTATTATAATAGACGAGGTAGTATGGCACAGGAATTAAAGCCACATACTCAAGGCAACACAGTGCTGACAGCCATCCAAGCCCACCTGGCTGCAAAGACGAGCTTGGGTGGGTCCTGGACTGCCTCCCTTAGTAAGCAGAATGGCATCTGTGCACTTGCAGAGGTCAGCACCAACAAGGTCAATCTGACAAGATTTGTGCTTCTCTGGAGATCGTGGAGAGCCTCTGAAAACATTGATGAGAAGGCAAATCCCAACTCCCCATCCCCCACCAGTTCCTCAGTTACAGCTAATGTGTCTCCCATGCAGTCTCAAACCTTGGGAAGAAGGCATCAGCAGAGGCAGGGAAATGTACTTTTTACTTCATTTTTTCCTTAACAGAGTAGAGTTTGCTCTGGGAGCCATTTGGAGAGAACTTCAGTTAAATTTTGCAACTTGACCTAAAATACTTTGGCCGTTTTAAGGAATACTCCCAAACTTCAACTTCATCTAGTATTACTGCAAAAGAATTAAAAGTGTACTCAGGTCAATGTGCTTTTGCAAGCTGCTTGTCCTGCCAGAGAAACATGCTGGTGCTTATTCTGTTACCCCAACAGAATGGCGATGCTCTGCAGCAGTGTGATCTATAACGTAGCTAGATGCTTAGAGAAATTTCCATTCCTTATTTGAAAAACTTCTGCCTTGCTGCCAAGGACAGCTGAAGTGTTATTTGGGGCTGTGCTTATAATGAAGATGGCTTTAATACCCTGTGCTTTCCCGAGAAGCTATTTCTTGTGCTTACCAATGTTTTAGGACTAAGACCATCTAATCTGAAACTACAACTCAGGAGCTTTGCTTTTTTAAGCCTCTATGTAGTGTTCTATTCCTGTGACTTTGTGAAACCCATATATTAGAGTAGAAATCTAGAGAATTTCTTTTGGAAGTGTGTTTTGATCCTGCACCAGGCAATTTTAAAGTATATACTTTATGGAAAGAAGTGCTTTGCTTTCCATTTACAAATACTAAAAATTTGGAAAAAGTGTTGGAAATCACACCGTTGTTTCTGAAAACTTTCTCCTTTTTTCACAAATGCTGATGAGGAAGATGTGAATCAAATTTGTGTGTGTGTGTGTGTGTGTGTGAACACTGATGGTTAGTGCCCTCTTGAACTCACATTTAATACACAGAAAAAATGAAAAAAAATGACTGTATCCTAGGTTCTGTAGAGCAGTATAGATTTTCATCTTTTTGTCGACATAAAATACAGTCATTGCCATGGTCCATCTGAATATTGTACAGCATGAGAGACACGGTGCTGCACCGTGAGGATGCACTGCACTGGCACGTGACGTGGCTCACCCCGAAGCTTGGACTTGTGGACAAAGACTTCTATCTGCTTTGTAAGAATGTGCTTTAAAAACTACTAAATTTTAAATAAAATTGTGATAGATACAAAGCATAACTCCCAGGTTTTTTCACCATTACATTTAAAGAACATATCAGTAATCACCAATGATGATGCCTTAAATTCGGTCATACTCAAATTTGGTCCAGCGACCCTCTTGCTTGTCACTATGCTGTTGAGCAACTTTTGAGAGAAGGTGAGCATGACCCATCTGTGTACCAACTGGAAGTGAAAAGCTCAGTATTCCCATCATCCTGAATACCTTTCTAGCCTCTTGTCTCTCCACGATCACAGCTACTCACCATAAAAGTTTACTGAAAGAGGAAATGGGCACAAAGTGGTTTATATTTTTAATTAAACTCTGTTGGTTATCAGGAAGTCATTTGTATTTTTTGAATGTGTTCCTGTCATAAAATATGTTTGCATGAGCCATCTTGTACTGAACATAATATTAGCCTGGTTGTTGAAGAATTCTTAGAAAATGAATGGGTCCGGAAAGAAATGGATGGTGCAGTGAATTGCAGCCATGCCCAAAGTGCACTCAGTTTGAGACCCAAATGATTTAAGAAGCTTTCCTTGGAGACATTTGATGAAAGAGGAAATCAAGAGAGTGATCAGGAGAGATTAGGAGGGTCAAACTCCTTTTGGTCTCTATTGCCAGCCCCGAGGTATGTGGCAAATGTTTGTCATCAGGATGCCTGACCTCATTTCTATTCATTTTTGCCCTTAGACCTCATTTCAGAGTTTCAAAATAAACTCCAAGACCAAAGTGGAATTTTCAAGTGTTTCTGGAGCTGTGCATGAGTATGTTGGCATTGCTGATAACCCAGCAGGAAAATGAATAATGGCAATCATCTTGTTGAACATTTATTAAGTGCTTCTTATATGTCAAGCACTATGTTAATGCCTCAGCTCACCAATAAGAAGACACTCTTTATGAAGAAATTGGAGGTTGGAGATTTTTAGCATCTCCAGAGCCATATGAGCCTAACTTTAGAGTGTGAGTGTGTGAATATGTGTGTGTATGCTGTATATATGTGTATGTGTGTGAGTGTGTGTATGTGTTGTGTGTGTGCAGGTGTGTGTGAGTGTATATGTGTTGTGTGAGTGTGTGTGAGAGAGTATGTGTGTATGTGAGTGTGTGGGTTGTGTGAGTTGTGTGGAATATGTGTATGAGTATTTTAACTGAGATCTGTATCCAAAGACTGAAAATAGAACCAGTCTGCTCTCTTGCATCTCTGTTGCCCCTGTCGTTTGATGTTTGCTCCCAAACAAACTGATAGAAACAAGAGTAATAGTTTTAAGAACAGCTAATGTTTATAGGAGTGGCTTCTTCTGAGTATTGGTCTGTAAGTGTTTTGTGTTAAGTAATCTGAATTTCTGAACAATCTAGTGAGTTGGGTCTCATTTTCATTCTCATTTTGGGATTGTGGAAAATGGGGTACGCAGACACCTACAGGCCACAAAGAAGCTAGGCAGCATATCAACTTTTTGTTATGGATTTTCTGGTTTTACTCTGTGTTCTGTGAAGAAAATAAGAATTTTATTTTATTCACATAATTATTTTTTGTAGTGCTGGTGATTGATCCCTGTGAAAGAAAGTTCCCCAAAGAACTCCCAAACCTTGGACTTTCTCCTGCAAGGCTGATCAACTGATTAGAACATAGGTGATTGTGGAAAGTTTAGAATGTTGCAGGTCCAGAGCCTAATTACCATTTATCTTGAGCCATCTTTAGCCCCCTAAATAGCCACTCCTTACCCACCTCTGTGTCTGACCTAACATCCTGTGACTAATAGATAAAAACCTTTTAGAATGATTATCTTAGCAGACAACCCAGTCCCACCAACCAAAAGGCTAAGAATGTCATCAGATAGCATCTCAGACCTATAGTAAAAACCCCCTCGCTTTGCTATGACCCACCTACTGAATGTATCCACCAATGTATTTAAAAAGTGTCTTAATTTATGACTTTTCTTTGTTCTTTTCTATAAAAATGTAAGACAGTTATTACCACACTGGAGCATGGAATTTGGGGTAACCTGAATCTGTGTTCCTGGGCCATAGTCACTCATATTTGGCTCCAGAATAAACTATCTCTTATCCCCTTTGAGGTGAGAGCTATGCTTTTGTGTCGACATCCCAAAACCTTGAACATGCTAGGTAAATGCTTTATCAGTGAGCTGCATCCCCAGCTCAAGAAATAGCAACTTTAACATTCACTTTTTCTCTGCACTATGAGATACCAAACTCTTTTCCATGAGTTCTGGTGGAACACATGTAAGAGCTTTATTTCTTCTATATTTTTCTGTGCATAAGACCTTCACCACTAAATAAGGTCTAGTTTGAGGAAACCATACATCAATCTTTTTCTTTAGAAATAGCACAGGGGCCTGGGACAACAGAAGAATTTTCTACTTAGTTCTAAATGAGAGCTAAGTTGAAAACTCCTGTGAGAGTCTCCCACACAGAGAATCCCCACGACTGCCTTGCATTCCCTGGACAAAGTCCAGGACAACTTGTGTTCTTGAAAATTTTCATGGTCTTGGTTTGAAAACAAGAGTCATGTAAAAAAAAAAAAAAAGTGAAAAATGTAATTATTTGCTTGCCTTAAGGATATGAGCAGGACACTATATAAACCTAAGGATAAAAAAAGTCCTTCAACCTCAAAATGAAGGGGGGTTGGGCTATTGAGGTTAATCTGTCTGTCTTTTCATTCTCTCTGTAGTAGGCATGTCTTTGATCCATGGGATACAGTCATGCATTTCTCTTTAATCCTTACAACTCAATAAGGAAGATACTCTTTTTAAGAAGCTGGGAGTCTTAGAGAATGTAATATTTACAAAGTTTATTCCCTGGGACAGGAATATGTATTTCAGGTAGTAATGGGGTAGTAAGGGCTGTGGTATATTAAAATGAGTGCCTTCAGCTTAATTTTTTTACATTTCATTTCATTTTGCTGTCTACGTATCCTAGGTAATGAGGATGACAATGCTGCTGATAAAGGTACCTGCCCTCTAAAGAACCAGGGTGCCACAGATATATATGCACAACCATGTTTATTGCTGCACTGTTCACAATAACCAAAACACAGAAGCAGCCTGGACATCTGTCAACAGATGAGCGAATCAAAAAGAAAAGGTGATGCATACACACAATGGGATTTTTTTCAGACAGAAAGAAAAATGAAATCATGACTTTCAGAACACGAATGGACTTGGAGATTATTATGCTAAATCCAATAAGCCATACTCAGAAAGACAGTGATCATGTTTTCTCTCATATGTGAAACCTAGTATGTGTGTGTATTGGTGGAGAAGCGGGGTTATAAAGTAGAACCAGGACCGTGAGGAGGAAGAGAATTTAAGCCTCCTAGGGCCTAAAACTTTGGGGGTGGGGGGATGAGAGGGGAAAGGAGAGTAAGGAGGGTAGTTGGGGAGAGGGGTGAATAAGAACAAGATTTAACGACATTAGAATCCCATTCCCTTTGTTATGCAGAAGCTTGTTAATCTCATGAGGCCCCTTTTGTCAGTTATTGGTGACACTTCTAGTGATAGCAGTCCTACTTAGAAAGCTCTTGCCTGTGCTCGTATCTTGAAGTGTTTTCCCTGCTTTTTCCTCAGATAGTTTTAGAGTTTCAAGTCTTACATTGAGATCTTTCTTGAGGTGTGTTCAGAGTTGCTTTTGGTACAGGGTGACAGGTAAGAGTCAAGTTTTACTCCTCTACATCCAGTTTTTTCAGTGCTATATGTTGAAGAGGCTGTCTTTTCTCTAGGCCTTTTTTTTTTTTTTTTTTTTTTCATTTTTTGGCATTTTTGTTGGTCCTCCATTGTATTCCACTGATTTACATGTCTGTTGTTGTGCCATACCATGCTGTTTTGCTACTATGGCTCTGACGTGTATCTTGAAATCAGGAATGGTGATACCTCTGGCAGTGCTCTTCTTGCTCAAGATTGTTGTGGCCATCTGGAGTCTTTTGTGCCACCACATGAATTTGAAAATAGTTTTTCTGTTTGTAAAGAACAGCACTGGAATTTTGATGGCAATCACATTGAATCTGTAGATCACTTTTGGTAGTGGAGCCATTGCACACTATTCATGAGCACTTTTGGGAGTATGGCCATTGCATACTATTCATGAGCATGGAGGGATTTCCACCTACTAGTATCATATCTTCTTTAACTTCATCAGTTTTAGAGTTTTCATCGAATAAACCTTTTACTTCCTTGGTTATGTTTATTCCTGTTTGTTTGTTGAGACAATTGTAAGGGAGGTTGTTTTTCTGCTTCCTTTCTCAGAAAAGAAACTAACTGTATTTGTATACAGGAAGGCTTCTGAGTCTTGTGTTAATTTTGTATCAGCCTAAGAGTTTTCTGAAGGAGTCTTTAGCATCTCTTAGGCACAAAGTTGTATCATCTACAGACAAGATACTTTGAGTATCTAACTTTGTAATAATCATCACGGGGATTGAATTTCTAAATGTGAGCTTTGAGGAGCCATGGCTAGATGTGCAGGGCATGGAGGATTGCCCTGGTGTCTCTCTTGCCTCATCACTTTCAAAGCACTGTCATTATTTTTTTAACCTCTCTTAAAAGACTTGTCAGTCTTTCAAAGGACAAAATTACAATTCAGTTTAAAGATAATCCTGGTTACACTTTGTAATCCTAGAATCCAGCAACACTTCACTCATAAACTAGAGAGTGTTCCATGGGATGAGCAGAAGAGAGTGGTTTTATAGACAGAATAACCAAAAAAATTAAAAAGTAGATTGGTCATTTCAAGGTTACTTACTTAATAATGTGGGAATAGAGAGACAATAGAAAAAATAACTGATTAGTTAACTTCAGGTTCAGTTTTCATAGGATTAATTCAGAGGGAACCTCATTATCATGCTAGTTTCAATTGACCTTGGTGGGACATGTAGTTGTTCCCCTTTCTCCTGACAGAAAGGTCAGCTGACATCTCAGTTTTGATTTGGTGACAAGGAACTTTAACATGAGTGATTCCATTTTGAGTTTTGGACTGACGTACTGGATCCCAGTGCAAAAGCCTAGTCTTAAACCATGACCTCTTGTAGTTCTTAGCAGCTCTTTTATTTTGTTGGCCATATTTAAGTACATAGCCTTTTCTTCCTGTGAGACTGTGATTGTTCAAGTCAGCATCAATGTCGCCATTCTTTCTCTTCATATTGGGTGCGATGTTTAAAGTACTATCAAAAAATCTCAATAATCAAGATAATGTGTTAGTGCACTAATTTAAAAAATCAAAGTTAATGTAAAATTAGATTAACAAATTTTAAATGAAGATAGATTCTAACCCAACATTTGTTGCACCCTTACCCCCTGCTCTTCCCTCATCCTAGTCCTGGCCCTATAAAAAGCATTTGCTAGTTGAATGACTAGATACAAAATTGATGTTTGGCTCATGTGAGCTAAATGCAAGATTAATGATCTATGAAGTGTTCTGGACTCACTGATGAGTCTGGGTGGGCAAACCTGTGGTCTTTCCTGCTGTCAGTCTGTCCACAGCTGTTGACTCAGCTGTGATAGTCAGGTGCAAGCCTAGACGAAGTACCAGAGTCTAGCTCTCCTATTCATGTTAGCTGCACATGGTAAATTTTCTTAGCAAAAGTTTAACTCTAAATTAAAAATCGCCTTTGGTTGTTTCTATTCTGAAGCTTCAGCAATTGCTTCTTCCTTTTGTTATTTTTTCCTCCTTTCCGTGGTTTTATTTTGGGGGGGGTTCCCTAAGAAATTATAATGCAGCTATCCTTTGGTGTCTTCAGGGGTTTGGTTCTAGGTCCCCTGAGGTTACCAAAATCCAGTGATACCCAAATCCTTATATACTGCGACACAGTACCTGCCTATAACCTATTCATGTACCTCTGTGTGCTTTAAATCACCTCTAGGTGCCTTAGAGCCCCCCATACAATGTGTGTACTGTGTAACTAGTTGCTGGACAGTATTGTTTAGCTAGGGGTGGGGGGGATGACAAGGAAAAGTTTGTATATGTTCAATCTAGTTACAGTTTATTTCACATGTATAATTTCACCTCGAAATTGGTTGAATCTGCATATTTGCAAGCTGTAGATATGAAAAACTGACTATACTTGCTTTGGAAATACAGGAGTGTGATATATGGCAATATACACATATGTTTGTATAAAATATACATTTCTATGTCTGCCTACCATGTGCATCCCTCTGTCAGGGACAGTATCAGTTCAGGAAATATTAGTGTTCTTTAGTTGAGTGGTAGGAAAATATGGTTTAATTTTTAGCATTTTAAATAATATCCAAATTCACCACTATGTTTTATAGCAAACAAAAAGACAGCGTGTCTAATTTGCTTTCATTGAACTTAAGCTTATTTTTGTTTGCTGTTCTCATTGTTAGTGTTTGGACCACTAAAGCTTAGGCAAATATGGGAAGGTTGTTGTAGTGTTGTTCACAATTACATGCCATAAAACTAAAGTCCAAGGTCCAAGTATATGTTGGGCAGCTTCTTTCCTCAACCAACAAGCTCAGTAACAAAACAGATCACCATTTTCAGGGGAACTTTGGTCTCCATCTAAAGACATGTGGCTTCTAGGTCATCCAGAATAAAAATACAGAAAACAGGTCTGAAGCCCACAAGCTGTCAGACTGAGAAGATGCCACAAAGCAAGAAAAAAGGTACCCATGGTGCTGACCCAGCCAGTAGGGAGCAGAAGCATCTTTCTGCCTCTCTCAGGTGTGCCCAGCTCAACTAGAGGTTAAGTTGGATCTCTGGTCCAGACTTCTGAGACAGAAGTGTACTAACCTGGCTAGGGATGTAGCTCAGTTGGGGAGCACTTGCCTGGTTTGTGCAAAGCCCTGGGTTCTATTCCTAGTTGAATCAAAATAAACAACATTTGAAGGAGTAATTTCCATCAGAATGATTGTCTAGCTAGACAGGAACAATTTAGGAAAAATTAAGCTGCTTTCAGCAAGACTAGATCATTCATTCAATAACTATCTGTGGAGGAACTACCTGTACCCAATGCTAGGGATTCAACAGTGCAGAAAATAGCCCATCTCACATGGAACAGGCATCATGGTGGGATTCAGTTTAAGATGAACAACTAAACACTGAGCATGGTGATGCATGTCTTTAATCCTAGCCCTCAGGAGGCAGAGGAAGGTGGATCTCTGATGGAGGCCACCCTGGCCCACATTGTGACCTCCAAGCAGGCTTGGACTAGGGAGATCCTGTCAAAAAACAAACAAACAACAACAAGATGAACAGCTCAATCAACATGATGATGCTGGGGGAGGGTGCAAATTAAGCGTGCATTCTATTTTTAAAAAATATTTTCTTTATTACTTTTATGAATGTTATGCCTACATGTATGTAAGTGCACCCATACCATGCAGTGCCCACAGACATCAGAAGAGGGTGCTGAATTCCCTGGAACTGGAGTTACAGGTGGTTGTTAGCCACCATGTAGGTGCTGAGAATTGAACCTGGGTCCTCTGTAAGAGCAGCCAGTGCTCTTAACCACTGAGCCATCTCTCCAGTCCCATGAGCTCTATTTTAAAATCATCACCCTGGATCCTTTATGGAATAAAATTGTGGAGTGGAAACAGAAGGGAATGAACAATGTTTCTTTCTGTAGGCAAGAAAGGATAGGGCGTTAGAGCTAGTAAGCTTTGTGGAATTGAAGAAGGGATTTAGAATACAATCTGGGATTAGCCAATAGCAGACATCCACTTAATGTGTACGGGAAGTAAGGAAAGAAAACTGAGAATAATGTCTAAACTTGGAGTGGTGGCATATGTCTGTAATCCCAGCTTTCAAGAAGTAGAGAGACAGAAGGAAGTTCACTGCAAGTTCTAAGCCAGCATGGGCTCCACAGCAATTTCCAGGTCAGCTAGGGCTACATAGCAAGACTTTGTCTCAACAAAACAAAACAAAATGAAAAAGAATGATTTCTAAATAATTGGCTAGCAACTGGGTGACTAGTGGTACCATTTATGGAGATGGAGAGGGATAGGGAGGGTAGGTGGGGAAGGGACATAATAGGGGCCAGGGAATTCAAGACTTCTAATATAGATATGTATCATTTGAGTCCTTAATTAGAGATTTAAACACAAATCTTCAGTAGACACTTCACATGGACTTCTGGTGTTCAGGAAGAGGTCTAGCAAAAAGTCACAAATTTGAAAATTATTGGCATGCAAATAGTATTGGCTGCCCATAACTATATGTGATAAGTTAGGAAAATGGTAGAGAAGAGAATGGAAGGCCAAGCTAACATTCATAGAGATGACGAGGAGACGCTGGTCAGGAGAACTGAGAAGTGGTGGCCAGGTAGGGAGAAAGCCAAAGGCCGCCTTTAAAGGAAAAGAAGAGAATGTTTCCAAGTGGAGCATCTGAGTGCCAAAACCTGCTGAGATTTAAGGTGAGCACAGAAACCATGGGATCGGGATTGGGCAGCACAGAGACTTTGCTGATCCTGAGTGGAATGGAAAAGAGAGCTTTGAAGCAGCTGACCTTTGGCCAAAGAGAGCCAAGTTTCATCACCCCTCCATGAGGGCACTTGTGAAATTTTCTCTCTGGGGCACAGAGAAATAGATCAAATTCTTACACTTTTGGGTTTTGGTTTTGTTTTTGTTTTTTGTCTTTTTGAGACAGGGTCTCCCTGTAGTCCCAGCTGACCTGAACTCACTATGTAGACCAGGCTGGCCTTGAACTCACAGAGATCCACCTGCCTCTGCCTCCTGAGTGCTAGGACTTTAAAGGCGTGTGCCACCACGCCCGGCAAATTCTTACACTTTTGAACAACTAGAGATACTGTCATTCCCTGAGATCGTTAATTTTTGTAGTCTTTTGCTTTGTTTAAAACCAAAGAGTCCAGATTCACGTGTGCCTATTATTTTTGACTTGTTGGAAATCATGGAATGGTCAGTTGACCCTGGGGATCGTGTATACCACCTTTTTAACTTTCTTCATAAGGAAATAGAACCCTGGAAAAGCAGAGTTATCTTTCATTTGTTTTTTTCAGTGCTGGGACTTGAACCCATGGCTTTGCATATACCAGGCAAGTGTTCTGTCACTGAGTGATGTGCCCAGTTCTTGGAAGTGCAGAATTACAGAAGCAGACTAGAATCTAGGCATCTCAGCTATATCACATTCAGGCCTCATGCTCCTCCCACAACATACCAAATTAAATAAGATAAGAAGTTGGTCTCTAGTAAAGGCATTCTACCTCTCAAGTTACTTCTGATCTGGGATATGGTAGAACAGAATCAGCACCATGGATCAGCTAATTGTTTAGATACAGAAAGTGCTATTGATGAAGAACAAAGATAGAAGACTGTACAGCCACAGTGTGTTCCCTTCCCGTCAAAGGGGACTTCTGTTCATCCCCTTGTCTGATCCTAATGATATGGATAGGATTGACCTTGTGGTCCCATGGGTTGGCCAAATGGTAGATGGCACTGGTTATAGCAGTCACATGATTATCAAGGACATGAGCCTTGACCAAAGCAACTCAAGGCTGAGTATGTTCATTTCAGTACTTTTATTCAGTTCATACAGAGCCTGTTTACCTCACTCACATAACACATATATTTTGTGATTCACAGCAAGTCTAGGCTTAAACTTTAATGTAATCCTGGAATGTAAGGCAGATGTAAGCAGCTATGCTTGGAGGACAGTGTTCCGCAGCACCTGAGATCCTTTTGAGCTCTGTCGTTCACCACCACACTGACCTCAAGCTTTTGCCCTTCCTTTCCAAATCATCTGTTCTTAACTTCTTCACATCTTAATAGAGCAGCTGTGATCATCCATAAGCAATCCTTAGGATCTGGCCTATTAAATTTACCTCGTAGACGGAGGAAGAGAGAAGGGTCATTAGACCCTCAATGAGAGTCCATCTTTCACCTTCTGCGTCACCTCCCTAGTTCTATGTGATTCTCCTCAGCTGCCTCTAGACATGCCAGATTATACAGAGCATAGAAGATTAACTGGATGAGGAGCTCCATCTATGTAGCTACAGAGAAGTTATCACCCATGTTGGGGTGAGACATAATGGTACATAGATGTTTGGGGGTCACTTATGTGCCTATAAGCCCTTAGCCAAGCTCCTGTAAGTAAACCCAGGAAACTCATGGGTTCATCAAGCTAGACTCAGGTGGAATCTTTCCTTTGGTCTATCATTGGTGCCCGATCTTGGGTGAATAGACATTTGTCTACATCTCAGGAAAAGTTCATACAACACCAGGTCAAATCCAGTGGCTGCATGAGTAGGTAGAAAATGAGAAAAAAAAAAAAGAAAAAAAAAAAACCTTAAAACTTCTCTAAGAACAAGTATCTGGGTTTAGGTGGTGGCTGGGGTTGGGGTGGGGAGCTTTGGTGCTCCAAACTCTGGGTTTTCTTGGTTAGAGCACTTTGATGAATGAGTAGGCCCTGATTCTTTAATCTGCCTTATTTTCTCTGGCATGGGGCATGAGCTTGAAACAGCAGTACTTTTGATGTCTACCACAAAGTCTATAAACTGATGAAAATGTTGAAGCTGAATAAATTTTGGTTCCGATCCCCTCACTGGGAAATCGCTTCTCAGGTACATACTTGGGAAACATTTATTGAATAAACGAATAAAAGAAAATATAACCATGTTCTATAATACTGTGACTCATGACTCTGAATTTAGACAGCTATCTTTTGAAACTAATCTTAGTTTATCATAACTATCTTTTGATCTTAAAAAGTGAAAAGAAGAAAATTACAATTATACGAATAGTTATTACTGGAACCTACTTTTTGTAGGCACTTCATTTTAATGATTTCTGCCTGCACAAGAGAGCTGAATTTGGGTATTTTTTTAAAAACTGCTTTAAAAAAAAAAGAGTTATTTTAATTACGTGTGTGTGTCTGTGTGTGTGTGTGTCTGTGTGTCTGTGTGGGGTATGTACACATGAATGCAGGTGTTTATAGAGGCCAGAAGCAGTTTTTGTTTGTTCAAAAACTGAAAAAGGACGTCCCCTGGATCTGGAGCTGTAGGTGTGAGCCAATTAATGTGGGTTCTGGGAACCAAACTTGCATCCTCTGCAAGAGCAGCAAGCATTCTTAGTTAAGAACAGCAGCTTAGTTAAGGAAAGCACCAGCTGAGATGTTTTTCACATAAGAAAATTGAAACTCAGGTAAACTGCCTGAATTACATGTTTTCAAACATTCCATCTCAGATTTGTACTCAAGTTGCTTTTGTTTCAAAGCCCGTGTTCCTTCATTGTGTGCCAGTGTCTAATTGGAAACCAATGGAAGTAACAGAATCCTACTGAAAAAGAGCTTCATTGGTTTTTGTTGAGCTATAAAGGAATAAGTATTCTTTACATTTAAAAAAAGCAAGTATGTAGAAGGTACAAATAAAATGTACTTCTCAAATCATTGTTGACATTCAAAAACCATTGATAGTAAAAATGATGCATATGTAGAATAATTTAAAATAATTTAAGGTTGTATAAGCTAAAAATCTCATTTCTTTCCACTCCCACTCCTGTAAGTAGCCATTACAACCAATTTCTTATCTATTTTAGAAATTGCATTTGCATTTAGAAGCAAAAGGTCTCTCAGAGAGAGAGAGAGAGAGAGGGAGAGAGAGAGAGAGCGAGAGAGAGAGAGAGAGAGAGAGAGAGAGAGGGTTATCTTTGGAAATAACTTTTAAAAATATTCTACTTATTTTCTGTGTGTATTTTGCCTGCATGTATGTAGGTACACTACAAGCACGCAGTGTCTACAGAGAACAAAAGAGGGTATTGGGTCCCCTGGAACAGGAGTCATGGATGGTTATTAGCTGCCATGTGGGTGCTGGGAACTGAACCTGGGTGCTCTGCAAGAGCAGACGATGCTTTCAACACTGAGCCATCTCTCTAGCCCCTCATGAAGTAGCTTCTAAAAATAATTTTCTCTTTCTAGGCATCCCAGGTGACTTCAACTTCCTATGTAACAAACATTCCATTATGTAACTCGTCTTAATTGAAGAAGTAATGACTGTTTATGCTGGAGGGTCCTCCAGAGGCCTCCCTCTGGGCAGACACTTCCAGGTGATGAATGACTTGTGTAAGGTAGACAAAGTCAGTAGAGAGGGAGACCAGCCTCCTGCCAGTAAGAAACCCAGCCTGGTGCTTTGTTTATATAATCCATGTTGTAAAACAAACAAACAACAAACAAACAAAAAAACCCAAGAGAATATTGAGCTGCTGTAACCAAAACGAAAGCAACATTCTAAGAGCTTAATTGCCTGAGAATTAATATTTAGGCAAATGATCAATTATATTTCCATCTGTCTGGATAAAATATAATAAGGTTAAATTAACCAAGCCTCCCTCTCAAAATCACAGAGGAGACATACCTGAAGAATGATTCAAGTGATTATAAACTGCTTATCCAAAACCAATGCAGATCAGCTGTCCAATCTGGAGGCAAGTCTGAAATAGGATACTGTTGTTGAAAACTCATTTGTATCCTTGAAAAGGTGTGTCATGGTGAGGATTCTAATACATTAGCTTCACTCCCAGTTGATAGGATTGCCTCGTTCCTGTTGTGCCAGATGTCAAGGATTAAAAGCAAATGTGTTTCAGCTCAAGAATCCTAACATTTGTGTAAAAGACTTCTGATGACCATTAATCTATGTAAATATCTGAGGATTTCTAAGAACTCTTAGTATCTGTTTTAAATGGCTTTACTTAAAGAAGTTGGCAATTCAAACAGCATATTTCTGTTCTGGTCTTTGAAAATACTAATTGGAAAAGCAATGTGATTTTTATCAGAGAGAGTGGGCCGAGTCTCATTGCAGTAGGAGTCAGAGTCTTTTCTCGTTCATGCTTAAAGGCCCCTCAAAGTTAGCAAATGGCAGGAAGTCCCATAAAATTAGGAAGTCCCATTCTGCTAAGAAGCGTGTGCTCTTCACTTAATCCCCAGCCTGGCCAGCGCGCTGAAGCACACGTGAAGTACGCTGTCTTTAGCAGAGTGATTTCCCAACCTCATCTGTCATTTTTCTAAGACTTTCCAGCCTAGGATTCTGATATTACAGAGCTTGTTATATTGGAAGCTTTCTCCCATCAATTACTCTCTCTCTCTCTCTCTCTCTCTCTCTCTCTCTCTCTCTCTCTCACACACACACTCACACACACACTCGCGCTCACTCACACACTCACACACACACTTGTTTCTACATGCTTACAGAGATTGTAGTGGGAGTCAAACATTGTTCTGGAACAAATTTGTTCATTAAGTCTATTTTTATTCAAATATGTGTTCTACTTCAGGTGGTGATGTAGGTACTAGAATACAACAGCGGATAAAACAAAATCCTACTCTCAGGGAAACGGAAGATAAGCAAGCATAAGTGTATGCATTGAGTATCCTTTATCCAAAATATTTGGTGTGGTGCTAAGTGTTAATTGTCAACTTGACTGATTCTAGAATCAACTGGAAAATGGCATGCCTGAGAGAAATAGACTTGATTATATTATATTAATTGATTATATTAATTGATATATTAATTAATTATTATCTTAATTGTGGGCAGGACCATTCCCTGGGCAGGGGATCCCAGGCTAACAAGTTGAGAAAGGGAACTGAGCATTAGCTGTCCCTGATTATGTATGTGATGTGACCAACTATTTCAAGCCTTCTGTGGCCTTGACTTCCCCACCACGATTGATGTACCATGACTTGTGAACTAGAATAAACCCCCCCTTTTTTTTAAGTTGCTTTCATCAAAGTAGTTCATCACAGCAATAGGAAAAGAAACTAATACACTTAGGGAAAGAAATATTTTGGCTTTGGGGATACTTGAGTATTTGCATATACATAGTAAGAAAGCTTAGAGATAGGACCAAAGCTTAACCATGGAATTCATTTATATTGCAGAATACATCTTATACACACAGCCTGAAGTAATGTTATACAATATTTTTAGCATACTTGTGTTTTCTAAAAGAGATATGTCTCACTACATTATCTAGCCAGGCCTTGGATTCTTGGATGCAAGTGGTCCTCTAGCCTCTTTCTGCATCCTGAGCAGCTACCTGGGGCTATAGGCATGTACCACCATACCTGACCTACACCTGTCACACAAGACCAGCTGTGGAATTTTCCACTTGTGGCAGCATGTGAGTGCTCAGAAAATTTTGAATTTTGGACCCTGATGAATTTGAGATTGGAGTGTTCAACTTACATAAGATATCAAGTGCTATGAAAAAGTAAGTCACAGTAGGAGACTAGGAAAGGGAGGAAGGCAGTCTGGGAAGGCCGCTGTCACAGCTGAGCAGCGACTCTATGAAATCAGGGAGGCAATGTTTGGCTCTCTGGGGTCCAAATGCTGCTGGCAGAGGACAAAGAAAAGTCAAAATTCTTGAAGATGAAGTGTGTTTGGGATGTGTGAAGACCTGTGTAGAAGAGAGTAAAAGTGATGGAATGTGAGGCAAGAGACAGCCAGTTCATAGCACTTAACATAGCACTTACACTATCAGGATTTGTCCAAGCAAGTGAGAATTAGATGGTTTTGAGCAAAGGAGAGACATAGCCTGAGTTACCTGAAAGGGCAGTGCTGGCTGGTATTGGGGCAGACACTGTAAATAAGCCAGGGGACTACAGTTAGAGGATGTAGCTCAGACAAGAGCTCGTGGTGACTTAGAATGAACTGGCTACAAAGACAGTGTTTGGTTGTAGGTTCTTTACTGCTCAAGGGCATCTGGCTCTTCTCATCAAGTCAGTCAGTTTCTAGAGAGCTCTCCTACAGGTTACCTGCCTTTTTCTAAATTGTATGTCAGTGCTGAAAGTAAATACTAGCAATGACTCTGGATAGTCTTACTAAGGATACATTTGAAGGATAAATCCAGGAAGATTTGCTAGTAAGGTGATAAAAATTAATAACTCGATTGATGGATGAGTCAGTCCAGTCAGTCAATATCTGGCACCTCTGTCACTGCTCCCTGATGCTGTCAGCATTCTTATAAACAGACCCTGAGATTAGTGGGCAGGAAACATAAGAGCATGCTCTTGGGAGTCCATCCCCAAGGAAGGGGTTGTAGAGGCAGCAGGACTGGGTGGAGGGAGACACTGAGGTACCAACTCAGTGAAGGCTGAAGCCTGCTTCACAGAAGCTATGGCACTAAAATGGCCCTTTGTCTCATTTCAAGGAACAAGGAAGCCAAACATTTATATCCCTTTATTCAGCACCCAGGAAAAGCGTTGTGATTTCAGGTATGCCAGCCCCCTTCACCAAGACAGTTCCCATCAAAATCTCCAGCTCAATGCTGCCTTCCAGCAGCAGTCCCAGCATCTTGAGCAGTAAGTCTCTCGGTCTTGAAGGGGATGTGATGTTGTAACACAGCACCCTGTATAACAGGAGACCCTCCATATTCCTTTTCTACGGTGCACACACTATCATACTACTTTTCCTGCTTCTCCACATACAGTTGTCAGTGGGTTTCTAGGTGGTTACCAACAGTCCCTTCAAATGACTGTGCAATGAAACATATTCACCTTACAGGGTTCACAGTAATATAATAATAATGATGATGATGACAATAATAAAGTTACCCATGCCCCACCCTTAGTGACCATTCAGTGTTCAAGAGCAAAAATTATATATACAACAACAACAAAATAATAGATTCAGATCGATCTGGCAAGTATCCTTGGGATCAGTCATCAGCTAGTACAGCTTTCCATGAGTTTGGTATCGGAGGTTCGGTCTTTCTATTTGCTGATGCGTGGAAAAGTAAAATGAGGGATGCAGCTCTTCCCGGATAATTTAAGAAAATCTCTTTAGACACCCAGCCTCTTTTTGTTTGATTATGGCTCCACAATATGAGGTTGCCATGGCTACAGCTCCTCAAAGAGATGCTAGGTCACAGAATCAGACTGGAAGGAACCACTATGCATAGCTCCATCTAGGTCCAAATGTGCTGAATGGGATGTTCTTGAGCATGGCATTTACCCTAAGTCTTAGCTTCAGTATCTGTAAAATGAACTGAACCCTCCTCTGTGCATTCCATGAAGAATGCCCTGTGGCTCAAAGGAACTGATTTGAACAGGTACAAATTATAAACTATAAGCACGATGGTATTTGGAGCTGTTATGACACAGAAAGAATCCAGGGCCATGTTAAGCTCAACAGTTTTGACATCTTAAAAGTATGAGACAATAAAAGTAAAGAAACTATTTTTAGTTAACTTGTGAATTAGGTAAAAGCTATTTTATGATTATTCTGGGCACATATGCTACTTAAAAGGCAGGATAAAAACTCTAGATCCAGGGCAGCCCATTAGAGATCACATACTGGAGTTGTCATCTACTGAAACAGCTTTTATTGAGCACTTTTCTATAGGGATAGGAAGCATTGGGTGGGCAGTATTCTGACAACAGAGGCAGGGATCCTTTCCTCCAAAGATAGAAAGTCAGTATAGCACAGGAGGCAAACATGTAAATCACAGGACAGAATGTGATGTGTAAAAAACAGGAAAATACAAGTGTCCACTGTGGTCCAAAGAATGATAGAGCTTTGTTAGGAGATGGAGAGGAGCAGAGGGGATGCTTTAAAGAGGAAGAACTGGCAAGGTGCTATGGGTGGGTAGGACTTTGCCAATCTAAGGCAAAGGCACAAAGATAGTACAAAGCTCATTTCAGTAGAACAGTCCACTGTGACTGGAGTTAATGTGGAAGAATTCTTATAGCTGACACTTGTAAAATGCTTACTGCATACTCAGCACTGTCTTGACAACAATAAGGGTTTTCTTCGGGTCACTACTATAGCAGCCCTGTGTGGTACATATTGTTGGCCTCAATATGTGATAAGCACTGTGGGACACAGAGAAGTTGAGCAAATTGTCTAAGGTCATCCAGCTAGCAAGTGGCTGAGGTAAAAACTAGACCCAAATAGGGTCATTCAAGAATCCAAACTTTAAATAAATGTGCTGTGCTGCATTCTTGGGGACCTAAGAGAGGAAAAGTGGAGATAGGTCTATCACTTTCAGGGGTGACCTTACCATGCAGGTGCTAAGGGAAAGATATAAGTGTATTCTTACTTCAGTAGACACCCGTGTTCCTAAAGATTGGCATATCTAGTGGGACAATAGTTATTTCACATAGTGCATTGATAAGAGAAAATTTAAACATATGTTTAGTTTAATATATATTGGTAAAACTATATTTAGCAAATCAAAACTTTGATCTCATGGAAATTGTTGCTTAGAATGCTACTATTTTTATAAGTATGTCAAATTAAAGAACTTTATTAAAGTGCTTATGAAAGCAGAAGTAAATAATAGTACAATTAGGTTTTTTTATAATATATTTTAAAAAATTTTTTAGAAGAAGCATTTCATTACAGCTTTAACATACTCGATAACAGTTTCCAGACCAAAGATACATCTCTTTCAAAAGCAGTTATAAAATTTTTAGGTTCATTGTTGAATTAATACAGTTATACAATATTGAACTCAGTGTAATCCCTGTAAGACATAAAATTGAATGAGTTTTTGACCTTTAAAAAAGATCTCCATTTCTGACAGGCATGGTGGTGCAAGCCTTTAATCCCAGCACTTGGGACGCAGAGGCATGCAGATCTCTATGAATTTGAGGCCAGCCTGGTCTACGTAGCGAGTTCCAGGTCAGCTGGGGCTACAGGGAGACCCTATCTCAAAAAGACCAAAAAAAAAAAAAAAAAAAACCTCTACTTCATTTTAAAATATACTGTTTCTTACAGAAAGACTCATTGTTTTTGGTAATAACACTGAGATGTTGGTGCATGTGCCTCTAATCTGTATGTATCTGATCATTACTAGTCATAATCGGTTGCACTTGGATCCTTGGCACCTGTGTATGTCTATAAAGTCATCAGGTAGATTTCAATGGTAATGTTTATCACCTCTACTAATTAACGTGACGTAAATTTTTATGCTTCCTCTTCAAATATAATTAATTCTTTTAAATTTGTTGATTTTTGTGTGTGTGTATATATCACACAGAACATCCCAAACCATCTTATTCAACCATACACCCACTTCTCAGATGGCACCCTCCCATAGCCTCCCTCTCTCCACTAGAGCCCTTATACTCTGTTACCCCTGCTATTGTCCACTGTGTTGTCAGCCCCCCAGTGGTTCCCCACTACTTGCCCTTCTGGTGAATCTAGTCAGCCTATCTAGATGTCTTTGTTTTAGGAAGGTCATCTGTTCCTCATCTAGCAGCAATCAGTAGTCAATATTCCTTTAGAAAAGATTGGGGTTTGCTGTTCATTCATTTTCCCAGTTCTATGCTGGGTTACTATCTGGGAGTCCTTTGGGCCACCCTGGCCAACAACTCAAAAGAAGGTATCTCCTATCTGGCATTGTTGCTTGTTATGTAGCCTTTAGCTGTACATATGGACTCAAAAAATTATATTGTCCCCTTTAATCTTTGGTTATACTTTCCTTTTGGGTGTTTAAGGCCACACAATTGGTCCAGATAAACTGATTTAGTTTTACTCTTAAGGTTGTTTAAAGATCTGTTCCTCAGGAGTCACATGGGCTTGGGAGGAGCCCCTGGTTCCTTTCTTTTACCAGTTTCACCTTTGTGAAGATAAGTCAAAGGTCATACTCGAACCATGGCTGGCTTCGCTTGGAAGCATGGAGGAAATGATTCCTCTGTGTTGACCCTCCTCTTTGTAGACTGGACACTGGTTCAAGTCCATCTCATGGGGTCTCCTCAGCCTCCTTGATCAAGAGGACAAATGACCAATCACAATTACAGGACATTTTGAGAGATGCTCATAGTCCCCTGGAACTAGTCGACCTAGGAGGACAAGAAGCAAAAACTGTCCTTTATGTCCCTCTGGCCAAATTAGTATAGGCCTCAAAGTATGTCTGTAATTGTTAGAAGAAAACATTGACAAAAAGCTACAAGATATAGGTGTAGGAAAGATTTTCTAAACCAGACATCAATTGCTCAGGAAACAAGGTCAAGAATCAACAAATAGGACCTGATTAAATTAAAAAGCTTCTGTACATCAAAGGAGGCAACCAGGGAAGTAAAGAGAAAGCCCACAGAATGGGAGAAAATCTTCACCAGCGACACATCTGACAGAGGTTTAACATCCTGAATATATAACGAACTCAAAAAACAGATAATCAAGACAGGAAGTAACCCAATTAAAAGATAGGCTAAGGAGCTGAACAGAGAGTTCTCAAAAGAAGAAGTAAAGATGGCTATGAAACATCTTAAAAGATGTTCAACATCACTAGTAATTAGGGAAATGCAAATTAAAATCACTTTAAGATTTCATCTTACCCAAGTCAGACTGGCTAAGATTAAGAGAACAAATGATACCAAATGTTGGAGAGGATGTGGGGAAAGGGGAACACTCATCCACTGCTGGTGGGGTTGCAAACTTGTACAATTAGTTTTTAATATGATGGAGCTATAGAATCACAATGGAATCAGAGTCATGGAATCATGAACCCATGATGGAGCCACAGTCATGAAACCCCAATGAACCCATACACCCCTGATAGAGCTGTGCAACCATGATGAATCCATGGAACCACAATGGAGCCATGGAAACATAATGGAGCTATAGAACCCTGATGGAGCCATGGACTCCCAATAGAGCTGGGAAACCATGACAGATCCATGGAACCACAATGGAGCCATGGAACCATGATGAAGCCAGAGTCTTAAGAATCCTAGTTGAGCCATGCAACTCTAAAAGAGCTGTGGAAGCATGATGGATCCATAGACTCATGATGAAGTCATAGAACCATGATGACGCCAGAGTCATAGAATCCCAGTAGAACCATACAACCCTGACAGAGCTATAGAATCATGATGAATCCATAGAACCATGGAATCATGTTGGGGCCACAGAAACACAATGGGGCCATAGAACCATGATGAAGCCATGGAAAGAGATACAGCCACCGCTTAGGCAACATCACCTAAGACAGGATGGAAAATGAAGAAAATACCCACCCTTCTCTGCAAGTACCCAAACTTTTCTACAGCACCTCTCAATAGTTGAGCCCTGCCTAGGAAATGTTGCTCTGCACTACACAGCAGGGAAAGAGGAGAAGGAAGGGCCCAGCCCCGACACTGGGCTCCAGCACTAATCTACTCTGAAGTACTTAAGGAGCCAGTTGAATCAGGATGCAAAAAGTACATTCTAGAGGCACGTACAGAGAGGAAGGATAGAACTTGCTATTGTCTGAAGGGGCATTCTCTGGTGGAAGAATTATGTTTGAAAGAGGAAGAAGTCAAACTGAACCCACGAATCAGCTCTGGATTTTCTCAGGGATGTTCCAGCTCATATGTGGCTTTCCGTTTCCAGAAGCTCCATTCCATGCCATTTCATTTCCATCCACACCAGAAGCCTTTGTCCTTGTTCCTGTTTTGTTTTATTTGTTACTTGTAGCTATTATTTTACTGGTCCAGTTAAAGAGCCACATATTGATATCAATTGTTTTTATGACAACTATTTTAACTTTTTCCAATCATAGCACAATCTTTGCAGCTCTTACTTCCACCTGTTTTCTCCAATATTCTTATACCTAGGATTCATCATTATAAACATTTCATAGACAATAAGGTCAGCAGTGCACTGTGAATATGTACAGCTCTCTGTCTTTTGGTATTTATTTCAGAGGATACTTGACAAGTCTTAAAATAAAAAAACTACTTTAAACCACCAATGATGGCTCACACTTGTAATCTCAGCCTTCAGGAGAACTGAGGCGAAAGACCTCCTGGGAGTTTGAAACCTTCCTGAGCTACGTAGTGAGTTCCAGGCCCACCTGGGCCATAGCTAAGGGAGAAAACTGCAAATGCTTTCAACTCCTAAAATGTCAGACTTTTTGAAGATGATCTTGAATCTGGCTCACTGGCCTTGAGCTTCACTGGTGTACCTGGAAGGACAGTGCTCTGCTTTCTGGAACTTTGTACCCTTGAAGAGTTCTATGGAAAATAGGAAAAAAATTTCAACCGAAACATCTGTTCCTTTAGTTACTCTCCTTTCGTTTCCTAAAACATTGTTTTTATGTCTGCATGATCTAGGCTAAAGAGGGATTTATCCTTCTTGACATTTTCCTCCACGAAGAGTAACAGTCTTAACTGCCTTCTTGTAGCCCTGCCTGACTGTTCTGATATTCCTGTGTCAGGGAGAGATGATTGCAAAAATTACCAGCAGAACTTTGGAAATTGTGTCAGGTGCATGCGGACTGACTGGACCGCACATTTTCATCACACATTATTAGAAACTAGCATACAAATTGGGAGATTACCAATAGCCAAATACTTCCTTGACCAGTGACACCTGGATTTCCTGTACTTCCTGAGAAATATCCACACACAAAATAGGCACGGGCATGGGCATGGGCATGGCTGCTCAGTGAAAGGAGAGACAGCAGAGTTGAAACTCATCCTATGGAGGAGTAGGCCTGGACTTTCAGCACCAAGAGAAGATGAAAATCAAATCCTTTGTGGGCTTACAGATTTTGAGATCTTTACTCCTCAGAAATTGCAACCCAGTCATTATTAATTTGAGAAGTGATGTGATTTTATTAGAGAGTTTAATCTTAATGCATTCTTTGGAGGAAGCAAGCTAAGAGGTAAGAAGTTCTTCCATCAGCTCTTTTATTATAAAAAAAATCAGACATTGACAACATAGTATAAATATCTGTAAGTGTTAAGAAGCATCCAAAAACTTGAGTACCTGGAAGTGGACAGCTGAGCATTTAGATGGCTAGTAACTTCTTGCTGATTGAATGTTTGAGTGATTTTGAGAGACAAAGTCTTATCATAACTAATACATCTGCAATGAGATCTGTGACTTTAAACTAAATAGTAAATTATAATCAAGCTCTGAACCATTTCTTGATCTTCTTTATAGGTATATATTTGCTACAGATTCTTATTAGAGCTGCTTTGATCGAACTAAGTTGGGTGATATTGTGTTTTATTCATTCTGACTCCCCCCTTATAACAGAGGCTAACTGTGAGAGTCAAGAGAACCTGAAGGTAGCACTTGATTGAACTAAGTTTTCATCTTTTCCATTCATGAACCAGATAATTCCCTGATTGGCACCATGCTACACCCAAGGGATTCTAAAACAAAGCTATCCTCTTTTTTCCATTGAAGTAGAAATGATTAACCAAGGAACAAAACATGAGTCACAGATCTCCAAGTTTTTACTTTTCAGATCCTTAAATATCGTAACATCACGGCTGCTTGTGTAACTTCTCGGAGCTGGATGCTATATAGCTTACTTATCTCCCAGAATTACTGTGCAATTAATACAAATGAAATATTTTTTCATTGTGACGTATGAATAAAATAAAACTATAAAAAGAATTTGCATCATAGCCCTTGGGCCTTCGGGTGATTTTTTTTTTCTTCAGCACTGGTAAAGAGTACTTCCGTTTATGTATTGTAAAACAGGGAAAAATCAAGAGTCAGGAATTCTGAAGAGAAATCAAAGTGATAATATTTTTTAAAATCTAATAAGATGAGGGCAAAGGGAGACTGCCTGGGCTTGGATGAGATCAGTTATGAATGGGCAAAGAGGCTGGAGGAAGGAAGGGAAAAGAAATGGACATTTTTCTTTAATTTACTAAAAAGTTCCTTCAAGTACATTTCGAAGTGAATTTATGCGATATAAAAGAGGTGTGCTGGGCACCTGAATTTAGAAATACAAATGTAAAATGTTTCAAAGAGTTCTTATTTCACCTACTTTAGAAGTTGTTCCAGATTAAAACCTAATAGAATTTACTGAAGACCAGTTGCCCATTAAGTGGATACCATCAATATTACTATTGATAAAAAGACAAATAGTGCATGTTTCTCTTAGATGCTGAATGTAGATTTAAATGTGTATAGATGAAAAGCAAAGAGACTGAGATAGAAAAGGAAGGACAGACAAAGAGATGGGACACCGATGCTGTGAGAAAAGAAGGGGGACCCATTTGAGGAGCCAAAGGGAACCAGGGAGAAGGAAGAGGGGACAGAGAAAGGCAGTGGTGCTGGGAGCAATAATAGCAAAGCAGGATGACGCACATGCACGTATCACAGTGAAACCCATTTCTTTGTGTGCTAACCAAAATAAAAATATTATTGCTGAAAATAATGATTTAAGATGTATTTACTGTTAGGAAATTTAGTAGTTTGGCTAGGTAGGAAGGTGGTGATTTTTTTTTTTTAATTCAATGTGTCAAGCTGTCCTGCATAGCAATGCTAGTTTAGTATAAAACTTGACGGGCGTGGTGGCGCACGCCTTTAATCCTAGCACTTGGGAGGCAGAGGCAGGTGGATCTCTGTGAGTTCAAGGCCAGCCTGGTCGCCATAATGAATCCAGGCCAGCTGTGACTACAAGGAGACCCTATCTCAAAAAGACAAAAAACAAAGCAAACAAACAAAAAAACTGATCTCAAAGAAGAACTTTGAACTGGACATGGTGGCCAGACTTGGAATCCCAGTATAGGGAGGCCGAGGCAAAGAGCTGGAGGCTAGTCTGTCTCAAAAAAACAAGAGAGAAAGAGAAATTGTCTAGGGGAACTAATGGGACTAAGTGGAGCCGAGAAGGATAAGAAAGACGAGAGCAGCAGGGCACAGAGGGCGCGTACTCAGAATATGTTATATATGTGTGTGAATGACTTTCTGCTACCCAGAATAACAAAATAAAAAAATTTTTTTAAAGAAAAGAAAAATAGAAATCTGTCTCTCGATGATGGGTTCTACCATTACACGAAGTTTCTGCCTAACCCTAATTTCCCTAGGAACAAATTTCTGGTGTTAGCCAAGGATTAAGAGCCATCCTAAATTCTAGTCCCTTCCAAAGTTCTCTTAATCTATGCACGTGTTAGAATAATACTGGCAACTTCTTGCTTAGCGAACATTTTCATAGCAGCAGAATTAATTTGGTCCTCACAGCAGATCTCCGAGATGTGTGTTGTGATACCCACTTTTAGCTGAGATGGTGGAAGCACAGGGGCAAAGTCAGTGATTTTCCCAGACTGCCCTGGGTTTGCATCTAACTGATGTGGGTTTTTAGCCACCAGACTGCACTTTCTTTTTAAACCCAGAACTTACACTCCCAAAGTTTTGAATCATCAGCAGGTACATACACATTTGTCTCTAATATCTGCCATAGTAGAATCTAATCCCAGGAAAGACTCAGAACAATGGTACACTAAAAATTAAAATTGAGAGGGGGGTACATTTTAACAAGAAAGATGAAAGCATTTTATTAGCTCCTTTTTAGGATGTAGCAGAGGTTTGTGTAAGGAAATGAAAAATGGGCTGTTGATGAGTAAAGCTCTCATTTCCTAGCTTAAGTGTTTGCAAATATGTGGTTTAAAAGCAGAAGGATTTCACTTCTGACAAGCTAAGTTTGTTTTAATTTGTGGTACTTGTACATCTTGTACCTGAGAAGCACTGAATATTTGCAATAAATTATCCTACAAAATAAAACAATAACAAAAATCCCACAAAATAAAACAAAACCTCAGGGAAAGACTCCCCGCACAGGCAAGAAGACCCTCTCTTGGGGCTGGACTGATGGGCCCAGGTGTCGACAGGGTTGCTTGGCTGTCAGTGTGATCTCTGCAGCTGAAAAGCCTCTCCTCAAATGACCGAAGGGGTTCTGAGCTCTGGCCATTGGCCAAGGACACTGGAAAGACCAGTTGGGAAAAAAGTGCTGTTCTATAGTGATTTATAGACTGTACGCTAGCAGCTTTCAAATACTGTGAATTATAGGCAGGATCCTAGTCCCTTTCACAGCCAGGCCTACCTCATTTTATGGTACCTTGCTCAGTCGAACTTCATTTTGATGTTATGTATCTTAAAGCTCATGGTAACCTTTTGTACAACAAGTCTGTTAATGCTGTGTTTCCAGAAACTCAGATGACTGCTAGTATTTTTTTAACAATAAAGCATTTTTTTTCCTCTTTGCTGTGCTGGAGACAGACTCCAGGGCCTTGCATGTACAGGCAAGTGCTCTGAATCTGTGTCCCAGTGCAACAAAATATTCTTTATACAGTTTTTAACCGGTGTGATCCTGCACTTGAGACTAGAGTTAGACAAATATAACTTTTATATATACTAGAAAACAAAGCAATCATGTGACTTGTATTATTGTGCTGGCACTTTATTGCAATGTATCTGATCTCTGGGGCGTGACTGTAGGCTCAGGAGGGACTCCTGATGAGTCACCAAGACTGGGAATGAAGGGGCTCTCCCCTACCTTCCATTCCAGTCCAGTGTCTTCTCCATGTTGTTCTGCTGTGTATCCTATACTCATCTGGGTAGTGCCTGTTATTACTTCATTGTATAAACAGCTCTGCCTCTGCACAGCTGCTCAAAGCTCAGTCTTTATAGCTGTTTTCCTAAATTCTTAGAATCATGGGTCCTTTTGAGTATCTGATGAAAACCATGATCTCCAACATTAGGGAACTGAATTTGCCTGATACACATGTGTGTGTGTGTGTGTGTGTGTGTGTGTGTGTGCGTGCATGCGTGCATGCGTGTGTGTGTGTGTAATACAAACTAGCAGATAGGGATCATCATGTCAGACCAAAAGAAAGATCCCAGAAGAAATGAAAATGTGTTATAGTTGATGACTCGAGCAATACCCTTTTCCTATAATTTCAAAAACAGAACCCTATGTTTTCTTTTGAACTGTATCCCGTAAATTATGCAGCCTGCCCTTCTATACAGGTCAGCCACATGGAGTTACAAAGGAAGCTGAGAAGATTAGTTATCTTAGGCAGTTATGCCCAGGCAAAAGCCAGGACTTCCATTACCATGGAAGATGGAGACATACTGGAGACAATAACTAATAGCAGAAACAGCTAGTAGTGTCTATCATGTAAGAAACATTTGTAAAATAATTACCATAGAGCAAACGTTGTTAAAAGTGTTTATAACTTCTAGCTCATTTAACCCCAAAATCAATAGCCCTGCTATTCCCAGTTACTCAAGAGGCTGAGGCTAGAGGATTGCAATTTCAAGGTCTGCCTACCTCAAGAGTGAGTTCAAAACCAACTTAGAGAGACCCTCTCTTGAAAGAAAAAGAAAAAAAGAGGCTGAGGATATACCACAATGGTAGAGTATCTGCCTAGTATATCTGATACCCTGGGTTTAATACGCAGTACCTCACACACAGGAGACAAAAACAGGTGACAAGGATGGAGTTATTTATACAAGAACATATCTAGCAAGGGAGAAAGTCAAGTTCAAACCCAGGTAGCCTGGACTTCAACTCCAGGACACTTAGCCTGCAAAAATGATGACCTGAGGCTCAGTGGGGATATCCTAGCTCTCAAAATAGCTTAGACACTCATTGGTCATGGGATCACCTGCACCAGAGATACTCTAAGCCAGACACTGAGTTGGGGTGTCTGAGGCAGATTGTCAGTCACCAGAATCTTCATTTGAAACAAATTTCCCCAGGTAATTCTTATAAACTCCAGGAAATATTGCCTGAAAGTTTTAGGATAGAGTAAACTTCCTGGGATGAGTGCTGTGTGGGGAGCTGTAATGAAGCAAGCATTCGCATTAACAAATTGTGGTTGGGCGTATGGCAGAGCTCCTGCTTAACGTACTCAAGGCCAACACTGAAAAAATAAAATAAAATTGATAAAACAAAAGGATATTCTTATCTAGTGTCAGAAAATCCAAAAGTTACAGCTCATTGGAGCAGAATTTGATAGTTTCTACCATGATTACAGATGGCAGTCCTGTGATGTGGCAGTCTTCTTGCAGAACTATACATGCATGCATCAACACGTGAGCAAGAGTATTTGTGGTGTCATTCCTGATAAAAGCAAAATGTTACAAGCAACCCAGGCATCCAGCAGAGGAGACCCAGATGGGTCTGGGCTCACAGTGGATGCACTACTGTCCACTAATTACTGATGTGGGGAAATCTCTGGGACAGCTGGGAAATGAAAATTTCATTGTAGGAAAGTTGCACAGTCCAGACAGACAAGAGAATCACCCATCACTAGGGGCAGGATGTTGCCCAAGATGTCCAATGACTCAGGGCTGGACAACAGGTCAGGCAGTGTAGGCAGCCTTGGCCCCTCTTTGTAAGCTCTGTGCTGGGAAAGGCTGTTATTGATACAGGAATTCTGGGGTGTCTTTGAGAGCGACGGAGCCTTTCTCAGCTCTGTTGTGCTTAGCTTGAGAGGCTAGGGTCCTAGAAACTCAACAGCCCCCAAAGCTACCTCAGGCCAGAGGCTTTTGGGTTCTTGTCTCATGAATTTGAAGAATGAAACTCATGGACCACAGAGGGTGAGCTTTAGAGAGGAATATTTATTATAGGGAGCTTAGGATAAAGAAGCAGAGCTCCTATATAGCAGGAGGGGTCCCCAGGAATGAGATACCACTGAGCCTCATTCCCTAGGAGTTAATAAGGATTTGGTGAAGGGAGGAGAGGAGAGGGAGATGAACTCGTCAGTCCAGTTCTCATTCCAGGTGTCTAGGTCCCTTGAGGTCTTTGTCATATCCTCAGCATATCTTGCAGGAACAGGGTATTACTTCCTCATTGTAGGTATCCAGGTCCCTCGAGGGAGGTTCTGGTCACATCCTCAGATAAGGAAAAAACCAGACCCCTTACTGGCCTCCCCAGTCTAGCTATGATGGAACCAGAGACGTCTTTGGATTAGATAGTTCTCCATCTATGGCCTCAGGTAGGGGTAAATTCACTGGCAGATAAGAATTTCCAGCTCTCAGTCAGGAGAAACTGCTCATTTTTATTTTGGGGTCTTTTTTGCCCTAAACTGCCTAGCTAATTTCTACCTCCAGCTCTTACCATTATCCTGTTCACCAGTTCTATGACAAAGGAAAGCATATCTTTGTATGTCTTTGGAGATGGCCAACCCATTTTCTGGAGTGTAGAATGATTCTGAGATTGCATTAACTTTTTCATCCTTCCTGATTGGAAAAGCTCTGCCTTCGCCCTAGACTGGAGGCAGCTTTTCATCTTTCAGTACTTTTGGATGTGGGTGTTCTTCCTGCTCTGCCTGATGCTCTTCTCCTCTTGAATTCAGGCGGCTTGTTCCATGTTCATCCTGGCTGTCTGTGTTCTCTGTGCCTGAGAGAACACTTACTTACCCTGTTGAGTAGAAACATGCAGGAGTGTCAGTAACAGACTGTTCTCTAAAAATAGCACTTTCAGCCTTTGCTGTTAAGTCAGATCTGAAGGCTCAGATCAGGTTGCTAACAAGAAGCTGTACAGGTGTCCCCTTGGAGACTAGTATGTGACTGGGAAGCCCCAGGAATGCAGATCTCAGGAATCATCCCCAGCTAGAGCAGATGAACCCGAAGGTTAGGTCAATTTTTCTTTACTTAAAAGTAAATATTAAAGGATCCTCCAGCATCAGAAAGAAGATTAAATAATAGATGATCTGTTAACATAATAAAGGAAATTGTCATTTTCCGGTGTTTGGGGCCTAGGTTAATTTATTCTAGGTTTCCTCACAATCCGTAGTGGCTCCAGGATGAGGAGTAGGGAGCACCTGAGGCTGTGTTTTCATAGCACTCTTGTAGGAGCAAAGAAATATAAACTGGTCATGTCAAATTATGAAGGAATAGGTCTGGAGATTTGCTAGAATGCTTTCCTAGCTTGCACAAAGCCCTGAGTTCTATCTTTAGCACTGCATAAAGCTGGGCATTGTGGCACAAGGCTGTAGTCCTAGTACTCAGGAAGCAGGGGCAGGGGGATTTCCACAAGTTTAAGGTGGTCATGGTCTACACAGAGAATTCTAAGCCAACCAGGGCTACATAATGAGGCCTTGTCTCAAAAACCAAAACAAGTGACAACAACAAAAAGAAAACAGGTGTGGTATTGCCTTTCGACACGTATAAAATAGGCTAGTGTGATGGCACATGCACCCAGCATTCCAGAGGTGAAGGCAAGAGGATCAGAAGTTCAAGGTCATCCTTGGCTAGGGCAGCCTGGGCTGCACGAGACTCTGTCTCAAAAAAAGGTGGCAGGGCATGGGAAGGGGCTAGTTGATGGAGTTAAAAGCCACCTTCTTCATCCAGACAGGCCTCACACTGGTACTTAAATCTCTCTAACTTAGTGAGTGATTCTCATTACAAAGGCCTAAACTTATATCCAAGATTTATCTAGATCAGAGAATTTCCTGTGATGGTGAAAAGCAATATCCTTCAGTCAGCCAAGATAGTAATCATTGACTATGGTGACTATGCAATAGAAACATGGCTAACATGACTGGGGAATTGTTTGGTTGTATTTTATTTCAAATACTTTAAATAGCCACATTTAGATGGTCAGTGGCTACAATCTGGACAGCATAGCTCCTCAGTGCTTGGAATCAGGAATTATGATTTCTGAATTCCGTCTTCATGTCCAATTAAGATGTTAGTGCATTGTCCATATGATTGGCCCTCACTCCCCTTTGGACACTCTGAAAGGTATGGGTCATTTATATATACTTGCTGCTTATCGGGTTCCATAAACAAAGACGTGAGTCCCAAGCATTCCTCATCTATGCTGAGTTATTGGCAAAAAGCAAGCCAGAGAGTCAACCCTGGAGAAACAGTCTAGCATGAGAGCAGGGGCCAATGAGAAAAGCTGTAAAATGACAACCCCTCAGACCCATATGCACTCCCGAAACTTCACTTCCCCGAAATCCAGACTCAGTTCTCTAATTTGACTTTAACTGTAGTCGTTCCTCCTCGTAATTTGTATCTGAAAAGAGAAAGGCATTAATTGCTGCAGTGCAGTTTGTGGAACCATGATAGTTAGTGTTAATTTGCCATTGCAAAACAGTCTGGAGTGAGTGCAACATAGACAGTCACAGTGGCTTCCTAAGATCAAATGCCATTTAATACGTGTTCCTTCTTAGCCCTAAAGTAGATGGATGACTCTCTCCTTCAGCTGGTTTCTTCTCTTCAGCATGTTCATAATTTACCTTAGTCTCCTCTATATTAGTTTTCACAGTGAAGTGCCCACATTCTTATACTGCTGATTAAGAAACAGTGAACACTTGGAGCATCTTCTCAGGAGACCTACCGTGTTCTGCCCACAGAAGTCCTTCCTGGACCATGCACTCTCATCTTTCTAGGCCCACTCCAGAACTCCTTTTGTTTCCTTGGAAAAGGGACAGGTTGAACTGCCCAGAGCAAACCCACCTGCCTTGTATCACAGATCACCTGTCTTCACTCCTGAAATTGTCCGTCCCATACCTTCAGAGTTGACACACAGCCATCATCTTGCAGAATTAGGCTTCTCTGTATCTGCCACATAGCTGATGTGCTTTGTGGTCACCACACAGAGTAGATCACCAACTCTTGGTGTCTGATGTCCACCTATGGATAATAAACCATTGATTTATTTCACTACCGAAAAAGCAGAAGTCCTGAGATGCCACAAGCAGGTGATCATTAGTCCGTTCACCCTCCCTTGTTAGCAGAGCTACTGAAAGGATAAATTCTGTTGGCACAAACCATTAGTCAGGACACATGGATGTGATATGGAGGCAGAGAAGCTCTCAAAGGCCTTATACAAGGAACAAACTCATAACACAGTCCAAGCTGCTAGAAGAATGACATTAAGTATTCTCCTCCCCTGCTGAGCGAGCACCCAGCAGAGTGCCATGAATATAAACGGCCCTAGGCTTGCAGCTCTTACTGTGTTGTTGGTGAGCACACATGGCTCTTGAGCACATGGTATGGATGGTCTGCTGGGGAGTTATGGATTAAAGCCACAGAGTTTTCCTCTGGTCAGTGTCTACCACTTACTTCTGAGCATTTGACTAATTACTCTTCAATTGCATTTTTAGTGGCCCCTTCTGTGTTTGACAGGAAAATCACTACTTGTTTATTCTCAGATATCATAATAAATCTTCCTTTTGCAAACCAGAGACCCAGTACGGCTATGGGTATGGGTGTGTTTTGGACTTCCTTGAACCCCACACAGCCTTGGGAGACTCAAGAGACAGGTGTGTCTCCAGCCTCTCCCCAGCTCAAGCAAAGTGCACCTGCCCTTTATGTGACTGAGTGGGAGTGTATGCAGCTGCAGAAGATTAAAACTGGAGCAAAGTTTGTCTACAAACTGAGCTCCTTGGTGGCTGTGTGTTATGTAACTGCGTGCTGTTGCTCAATATGACTCTTATCTACTTTGTATGTGCAGGAACATTTTTAAACTTAACACTTGTCCTGTAAGGCAGAGAATATTCTCCCAATTTCCTTTTTGGAGCTTTAATATATTATACTGATTTCAATTTTATTTTGCTTTGTTTTTTGGTGTCTAGGTTTTGTGTAAGAATGGGGGTTAAGCCTCTCACAAGCTAGACAAGTGTTGTGTCATAAATAAGTTGGCTTTCTAGCCCCCCACTATCTATTATTATATTTAATTATTTTTCAGTTGAGAGAAAGAGAGGGGATGTGATTGTGTGTGTGACACAGAGAGAGACAGTGTGTGTGTGAAAAAGGTGTGTGTATTTGTGTGTGTTAAAGAGAGAGAGAGAGAGAGAGAGAGAGAGAGAGAGAATATATGAAGTCTAGCTAGTTTAAAAAAACAGAGGGAATAATATTAGTCAAACAACCTAATGACAAATTATACATACAATATCTCCACATGAGTCCATGTGTATAGCTAAAGGCTATATAACAAGAAACAGTGCCGTTGTATGGCACTGGAGATAGAAGAAAAGGCTGGTTATTTTAAATAACCAAACTTGTTTTATACTAACTCAAGTACAAGAAAGGTATAAATGACTAGTTGATCATTTTCTTTATCCTCTTTCCATCCCCTTGAGGTAACCAGTGTTTCTCATAATTGCTCTGTGTATAGAAGCATAAGTTCTTATTTTCAAAATTTATAAAAGCATGTATATATTTTTATATGCTGCAGTGATAATATATGCCCATAAATATATGACATATTTCTGAGTTCTGTGTAGAGTCACCTCATTCTTTTTAGTAGTTGTCTAAAATTACAATCTGTAATTCATGATCTTTTAAATTATTTCTCTATTACTGGGATCTCTCCCTCTCCCATTTCCTCTAACCCTTTTTCTCTTCCCTTCTTCCCTCTCATCCCCATCCTTCCCCCTCTTTGACCCCCTGTCCTTCCCCCTTTCACTCTCCCTTTATGGCCCTTTATTAAGAAAAAAGGAAGAAAGAAGTGCTGGTCTGCAGTGATGGAGCTTGCAGAGAGTTGGTTGCATTGCATGAGCATTTGGGAAGATTGTTTGTTTACACAGTCGGTTCCCTAGGTTTCCATGTGTCACTGCCAGTTTGTGACTTGGCAGCCAAAAGCTAAACTGTATCTTGTGGCCAAATGCAAACTTAACATCGAGGAATGGAAAATATTGCAAAGTTTCTAAATGGTGAGGAAGGTTTTTAAATACAAAAACAGATCTAGTTCCTATTTTGTGAAAAATAATGTGGAACCATCTAATTTTTAAAAATTCTTTAAGGTACATGCACACAGAATGAACATAGTTTTTACTTGGTGTGAAGAGAGCTTGGGGGTTACTGGCCTGGTGGGTACCCTGATACAGGCATTCTTCAGGCATAATGCTCCTGTAGTAGACTGTTGGCATGAAGTAGGCACTCAGTCAAGTTTTGTGGAGTCAAATGAAGATGTAGCTCTTATTTTACTTTATTTTGTTTTAAGAGTATGCCTGATGTTTGTTTGATGTAGAGAAAAAAGCTTATGGGGCAGAGAAGGGCAAGGGTCGGCCAGGCCTGCAGGTAACCCGGAAGGATGAGAGCAGGAAAATGAGGTAATGTGTCTAGGCTATTGATGGACGATAAATCAGATCTTGAAGGTATTTAGCCTGGCCTTAAGAGCAATGGAAAGCTACAGAGCCCTGATAGAGGGGAAGGAACTCATTGAGTAGAGCTCTGCCTGGGATTTTCATGTGTCACTGTGACTGATGATCAGGAAGGGACTATTCTCTCTCTCTCTCTCTCTCTCTCTCTCTCTCTCTCTCTCGGCTAGAAGCTGCCACTGGGTGTCTTTCTTAACCACTATGTTATACTTTGAGACAGGGTCTCTCACTGAATGTGGAGCTTACCCATTCAGCTAGGCTGGCTGGCCAGAAAGCCCCAGAGATCCTCCTGTCTCTCCCTCCCCAGAGCTGGGAATGTAGACACTACTGTGCCCAGCTCTTAACAAGGATGTTGGAATCTGAACTCAGGTCCTCATGCTTTCACATCTATCTCCCCAGCCCCCTTGACTTTATTGCCAAGTTTCTATACACCAAAGCATATTCAAGACAATAGAAACAACATCCTAGTTTCCACAAGTGGATTTGTCAGTAGTATGTGGGGGGTGAGGGAGGGGGGGTGGGACAAGTGTGTGCACAAACATACTGATCCCAGGAACTAGTCCCAAGCCCAATCCAGAGAAAGATATTTCAATAAATTATCTTTCTTTGAAGACCCTTCAAAGCCAAAACTTCTTTCAGGAATATCCAAGGAATCTAACCAATTAAAATGGATTCACCTACTTCTTGCCTATCACCTGCTCTGCCAGTGCCTGTTACAATCTCATGTCCAATCATACCTCTTAGCTCTGGAGAGGACCATGAGATGGGTGGGGCCAAGACCCAAAGGGTGGCAAAACTCAAAGGGACAAAGCTTACAGGATACCACATTGCCTCTGGATTCAGACAATGGAGTGTGAAGATGTGAAGAACTTGGAGTAGTGATGGCCACTTCCAGTGACTGTGGGAAAAAGTGGTGTGGGCAGCAGCTCTAAGTAAACTGCAGAAGGCTCTAAGAATTGTAGTTTGTAGTTTACTGGATTAAAAATTTGAAGAATAAGAAGGAAGAGAAGGAAGAAAAGAAAAACCTATCTTTAAAATCCAAATTTCAATCTACAGTGAATTTCCTATGAAAGTCTGTAATTCACATATTTAAAAGTGAATGTTCTTTCACTGAATGACCTGGGATTTCTTTGTGTGCTTTTTACCTTAATTATTTCTGATTTGGAGTACTATTGTCTTTTAGTCTCTACAAAGTTACTGGGGCATATTTTTTCTCATTATGTAAATAAAAATTCTTTTAATAGAAGGATTCAAAGAAATCACTAGGATTCTCTTTATCTAAAAGGAAAATCAAGACCTCTTTTAACCTGTCTAGAGAGCCTCCTACAAGCAACTTAGCCTGGGTTTGGGTCTGTTCCTGGCAGAATTGCCATTGGAGGGCTGGTTAGGAAACAGAGCCAAGCATGGAAGTTATTTTTCTCTGAAGAGGCTACTCCCTGTTCATCCAGATATTTGAGCTTAAGAAACATTTTCCTCTACCTGGTCAACTCTTGACTCACATAACACAATGCCACCTGCCAACCTGGTCAACTCTTGACTCACATAACACAATGCCACCTGCCAACCAGAACTTTCTAATAAATGCCTTCTCCTTCCCCCAAAAAGAAATGCTGAAAATATTAACCAAAAAAGGAAGGTGTAGTGTTCTAGAAGACACTATCATCATTGAAATTTCAATTTTGAGCATATTCTTTTAGCTCCTAACTTCTTCAAAAGATTGAGTTAACATGAGCTGGGCTGCAGATTGGTGGTAGAGCACTTATCTAGCACAAGTGAGGCCCTAGTTTCCATCTCCAGCATCCCATTCACACACAAAATTCTTTTGAATGAACAAATTAATCATAGGTCATGCAGTCTTATAAGTAAAATTAGAAAATCAGAGGCCAGAATGGCCATTGTGGCCACCTTTGGAAAACCATGAAGGAGAGCAATGACTGTGGTTGTTCTTAGGAGATGAAGGGCTGGCTTTCCATGTCTGTCCTACTCTCTCTCTTATGTTCATATTGTACGCTTGACAGTTTATCAGTAACAAATACAACTGGGCATTATTATTTTAAAGTGTTTATCTATGGGATTTTCTAACTTTAGTTTTATAGTGGTGTTTGTTTTGGACTGATTTTTGGTTCTTCCCACCTCAGATATTTCTTTTTAAGTGTTGCTTATTTTACAGTCAAAGAAATAAAGAAAAGACTGCATGGTTCAGTGAAAATCTTCTTGCACAGATATAATATGTCCCTTAAGCCAAAATAAATCCTGCATGGAACAGTCCCTGGTGGAGAGGAGATGCTCAATCAATGCTGCAGAATGAATAAAAGAACACAGAGCTGGCGCCACGTCTTCATGACCCCTGGCTCCATATGGTCGCATTGCATATGGGGAAAGTGCCACTTCACCCCGTGCCCAACTTACTTACAGTGCAGCTTTCCATCCTTCTGCCTGATTGCTGTCTCACATTAATCCTATTCAAACCTCTTCCTCACTTGAGTAATGATCTAAATGTCATGCCTCAATTCTGTGAATAAGCTATTTGGAATCAATTTGATTTTCAAGATTTTGCTGTGATCCACCACCACCATCAGCAAACACAGCCAAGGAACTTAGTGAATAGGGTATTTTCTTGGGCTCAGAAGACTGTAGGTTCCACAAGTTAGAAGCAGCTGAGGTTATTTTCCCCATTGTGGCAGTGTTTGGTCAGTTCTGGGGAAAGCCTTGCCTGCATAAAATCCAAATCCAGGGATTTTTGTAAAATAAACTTTGCTATATTTGAACTTATAATAATGAAAATTAAAGTCGTTCTTTTGATGAGGCATTGCACACCTTTAATCCCGGCACTTGGATGGCCGAGGCAGGAGGATCATGAGTATGAGGCCAGCCTGGGCCTCAAACCAAAACAATATATTAATTTGTTTCAGCATAGAACTTTATTACATCTCACAAATACATATTTTTCTTTATTGTACTTTCTCCCATTACCACCAGAACCAAAAAGCCAATTACTAAGGGGTATGACCTCATTCCTGGAGTTCAGAGTCAGACCCTGCCATAAAGAACTGTGGCTTCTGAACGCTGCAGGGACCAAGTCTGTTCCATTCAGGGTGTTGCTGAGAAGGCCTGGACTTCGAAGATGAAAGCCCTCATTTTTCGTTGTCAGCTTTGTCAAAGTGCAGCCTGCCCAGGGAGCTATCCAAGGTGCTGTCTAAACTCCTGGCCATCCCTGGTAATTCAGAATCTCTGGTCCCAGCGTTGATATGTAGGCCTCTCCCTTCAGCTTGGTTTAATCTTGAAACCACTCATGTTCCTGGTTTAGATCTTCCTAGAACCCTACTTGCTTCTAAATTCTGACACATTTTCTGGGGCATTCCCAAATTGCCCTTGACAAGCTCTCCACCTGCCGCCTGTCTTGATTGCCTCGCCTCGCTAGCCGTTGTCCTCTCCTCTCGCTAGCCGTTGTCCTCTCCTCCGATCAAGCACTGTCCTCCATGCAGGCTTTGTGACACCACATGTCAGCAAGACGGTAGAAATCAGCTACTCAGCGAGAGAAATTAAACCTCAACATATATGATGTGGGGTTTTTTGTACTAATATAAACTGCCTGTATAATGTACTGTTGCTAAGCCAGTTCTCTAGTGAGGAAATTCCTAGTTATGCAAAGAATAGAAAGAAAAAAGAAAAATAATTTTCATAATTATTTCATTGTCTTTTGGCATGTTAGCGTAAATTACTCAGTTACCATTGGCAAGATGAATATTATTCTTTTTTTTTTTTTTTTTAAGCCAGAGTCTCTCTGCCTCTGCCTCCTGAGGGCTAGGATTAAAGGTGTGTGCCACCATGCCTGGCTGAAGAACTTTATTATTGGGTTTTTTTCTTGCTTTACTTTTATGAATATTATTCTTGGAACTTATATTTGATATTCAGGCTTCAGTCCCATTGGCAACTTTTACATGAAATAAAAGAAAATTGTTCCATCTATACTAGTGGATGATACAGTCTGTCAATTAGCACTAAAATTTGTTTTTAAGATACACTTTTTTTAAAAAAGATTCACAACACTAGGTTTATATTCAGTACAAAATATGTCCTAATACTTATGTTTTATGTAATCCTAATACTTTATATTGTAATAAAACTCCTTTATATACTTCCAAAAATTATCATTACAGTATGTACATTGCCCATAAAGAAAGGTAAATATGTATGAACTCAGAGCACAGTGGATACAGATCAAACATCACACAGCTGAAGATGTACCAAGTGCCTGTGACCTGAGCCTCATTTACAATGATCTCTTTGTTTTTAAAAAGAAAAGAAAAAAGCAACTGGGAGTGGTGTCCCAGTAATCCCAGCACTTGGCTGACTGAGCCTGATTATGATTTCTTGGTCAATCTTGGCTACATAATGAAACCCTTTCTCAAACAAAAAGGAGATAGAAGGGAAGGGAAGGGAAAAGAGGGGAGGGGAGGGGAGGGGAGGAGACAAAGCCTCTGAATACCCTGGCCTCTGTTTCCAGCCACTGGAGTGTGGCCAGAGGTGTTTGTGTTGGCACCTAAGGCAGAGCTAATAGCTCTGTGGAGTCATTCCCATTCTGTCTCCAACTCCTTGTGTGACCAATGACCCACATCTTTAGGACAGTTCTCAAGATTACGGGCACAGGTCTTAGCCATCAGCCATTTTTTATGTCTATAGAAACTCTCAAGAGACTGGATTCTCTCTTTTTTGAGACAGGGTCACCCTGTAGCCTTAAACTGGCCTGGAGCTTGCTATATAGACCAGGCTAGCCTCAATCTCTCAAGTGCTGGAATTAAAGGTGTGTGCCACCATGCCCAGCGATAGAGGCGAGATTCTTGACATTGTCTTCTAATCCTATTAACCAGGCATGACCTTCTTACTAGACCACAGCTGAGTTTTGACTCCACTTATACTCAGTATAAACAGAACTGGAAGGGTCATCTAATCCATTTTAACAGCAGGACTCATAAGAACCTTCAGAGACAGCCTGGCACACAATACAGATAAGAGGAGAGCCAGTCGCACAGAGTGGAGGCATGAGAACCTGGTTCCCCATTACTGTCCCACCACCTGAGGACTGTTCTCTAAGAATGACTGACTGTCCAGTTCCTTTATTTTGCAGAAGGGAAAACTGAAGCTTGGAGACATTAACTCATTGTTTCCACACAGCTAAGTTGGAGCAAAAGTGCCAATGGCAGACTGGTTTCAGGACCGACCACCTTCCACAGCTTAGTCCACGGCAACTGTCTCTCTCCTTTCCTTATCCTGTTTCCTTCTGGTTGGAGATAGCATTGTTCAGGCCTCTTTATTATCAATGCTCTTTTATTCCCAGAATAGAAAATTCTATAATCCAAACTGGTGCAAATTAAATGAAGACTTTATCACTTAATGCAAATAGAGTACTTAGGATGCTTTAGGTGCATGTAGGGGATTAAAGATGCTACCTGGTTTGACCTGCCTCTCAGCCCTGGCTTCTGATGTGCTAGCTTCATCCTTGGGAGACCTTCCTCATGGGCTCCAGCAAGTGGATGAATCAACCTTGCTGTAACAGATAGGCATCATGAAAAGAAAGCTGCTCTTGCCCAGTAACTTACAAAATTCTTACGGCCAAGCCACATTTGCCTGAGTTTGTTTATGATTATCTTTGGGGCAATCACTGCAGCTAAAGGGTTTGAATAAACTGATTAGACAAGTTTGGATGGTATGATTGTGCCCTTCTTGGATGAGCACAGTTAGAGGAAAACATGAATTCCTATTAATACCATGGTATAGCGATATGGCAAGATTCTAAAGGTAATATGGAATTGCAGGAAACTCAGTAAAATAGTTTTGTTGTTTGTTCTGTTTTGTTCCTGTAATCACAGGGACCTCCCTGTAGCCACAGCTGGCCTAGAACTTGCTATATAGAGAAGACTGTCCTTAAATTCACAGAGATCTACCTGCCTCTGCCTCTGCCTCTCAAGTGCAGGGATTAAAGTTGTGTGCCACCATGTACAACCATAAGAGATTGTTTTTTGATTGACTAGTGTTATACTGATTTGGCAGGCATGAAATCTGAGCCCATGTTTTGGTGAGAACAACCTGCTACTGGGTACTGTACTAGGTACATGCATCATACTAAATATTCATATTCATATTATGATCCAAGGCTAGACACAAGAGCAAGAAGAGTATGATGCTTCCTAATTGGTTCAATTTTATCAGCATCTTCTACCCCTTATCATATTAACTCATTACTAGAACCCTAATTTTATACACACTTGAATTTTCTCATCTTAGAAAATTATCTTTGTACTCTGCAAGACTGAGGTGACCATTTGGTTTCCCCTCTAGTAGGGACTGGCAGGAAAAGTCAGGAAGTTACAAATAGCTTCTTTTTCAGAGTGTGTACAAGTACATGGGGAAGGGAGTAGAGCTGAGGGAAAGAAGACCATGAAGAGATGCTATGGCAAGTCACTGAGAGGTTGAGAAGACATCAAAGACTAGCTCCATGGGGTGTGGTAGCTTTATTTCAGGTTACCACCATGTCCAGGATAAGTCTCAGGAGCCACTGTTACAGGTTCAATTGTGCCTTCCTCATCAAACTGATGCAATGACTTGAAGATGTAAATGATTATCACATCTCTTGAACCATTAAAAGCCCTTCCATAAACAGTAAACATTTCAGCTACCATGACATCCATGTGTACTTTTGAAAGTGATTCTTCTCTTAACCTAGATGTGCCATACACCTGTAAATACGTTTTCAAAACTGATTGTTCTGGACAGCTTTAGTGTCAACTTGACACACCTGGATTGAGGGAGCCTCAATCGGGGAATTTCTTCTATTGGACTGGCCTGTGGCCATGTCTGAGGGGCATCTTCTTGATGAGTGATGTGGTAGGGCCCAGCCCACTGAGGGTGGTGCCATCCCTGGGCAGGCGGGCCTGTGTTGCATAAGAAAGCAGGCTGAGCAGGGGCCAGGGGAGCAAGCCAGTAAGCAGCGTTCCTCCATGGCCTGTGCTCCAGCTTCTGCCTCCAGGTTCCTGCCCTGAGTTCCTACCTGGGGCTCCCTGATTAACTGTGACCTGGGAGACATAAGCTGAATAAACTCTTTCCTCCCCAAGTTGGTATTGGTCAGAGTATTTTGTCACAGCAATGAAGAACAAACTAAAACACTCATCAATCTCTGCATTAAAATATCATCAGTCTATGAACAAATGATGAACTGGGGAACATTATAACACATAGAACAGATATTGGGTTAATTTCCTTAATAAGAATTTCTATAAATAATACTGAAAGACTAATCACCCAATTGAAAAATAGGTCAAGGATATCACACAATGGGAATACCAAGGGCTTTTCTACCTGTAAAAAGATGTTCCTCTTCACTCATATTTTAAAAAAAAACATATTGCAGAAATAATGTATTGCCATTTTATCTAGAGGACAAATATGAAACACCTGTGCAAGGTGAGGGGCGGGGAATGTTCTCTCATATTGCTGCTGGAAAAAAGAATTGGCACAACTTCAGAAAGGAAGATTTGATAGTACTTAACCAAAGTATAAATACCTGCTCTCTTTAACTCAGCAGTTCTCTTTCTAGAGCTTTCTTCCATGGCTATACATATTTAAGAGTCTATACTTATTAACAGATACATGATTTATCACCATATTTTAAAAGCAAAATATTGGAGGCCGTGATGTATTCATCACATCACTAGAGCACCAATTAGTTAAAGGTAATACTTCTATACAGTGGGAAACAATGCAGTAGTTACAAATACGAGGCTGGGGATAGAGCTCAGGGGTAGACATACACATATCATCCCTCAGTTCTGGGCCAATTCTTTTTGTGAAGAGTTTTAGATTAGAGAGGCACTGTAGGCCTTCCCAGATCAAGTGAGCTGAGCCTATGGCCCTTTTCCCGAGGGTAAAAAGAATGTATGTTTTGGTTCTCCAGCACTTGAAAAATTATAACAAACAAGAGAGATAGATATGTACATAGGTAGGTTGATAAAAGATAGATGATAGGTGATGACTGATAGATAGATAGATAGATAGATAGATAGATAGATAGATAGAAAGAAAGATAAATAGATAAATAGACAGATTCCTTAAAGTATATTCAGAGAGAAAAAAAATGGCACAAAAGAGTGCTTTAACCGTTTATAGCAGGTTAAAAAGCTGTATCTAGGCCAGGTGTGGTGGTGCACACCTGTAGTCCCAGCACTTGGGAGGCAGAGGCAGGCAGATATCTATGAGGTCAAGGCCAGCCTGGTCTACATAGTGAGTTCCAGGACAGCTGGGGCTACAGGGAGACCCTGTCTCAAAAAGACAAAAAAAAACTATATCTAAACACATGGTTATATGTATTTGTCTATAAATAAAGTATCTCTGGAAGAATGTCCTAGAATCTCAGGGTAAGAGGCTTGGTTCACTGTTTCATAATTTTTAATTGTACAACATTTTTAAAATTCATCTTAAAAAATAATAAACCATCAGAGTCCACATAAATTATGGCCCTGGATCTTGAGAGACAGTAATCTTGTCATTCTTTACACACAGACACACATGCATGTATGCTCACACACATGCTCATTCTGCCTTGGTTCAGTCCAGAAAAAGAATCGGTCTGGGAGAGGGTTTACAAGATTCCCGTTAATTCTGAATAGCAGATAAATACAAACAAACATACTTAAGGTAAATATGTGCCATGCAGTATTTAGAACATACTTAAGTATTTCCACTTGCCATGTCTGGCCATCTGAGTGGGATCTGGAACCTGCGGTCATTAGGCAGAATGTAGCGTCCCAGCTAGACTTCTGCAATCTGTAAAATGAAGAACAGAACTGTCTAGCTTTGTCAAGGGGCTGGTTGGAGGCTCAAGCCAGCCCCAGTGCTCTGTAAATAGTTAAATCTCTAAAATGGTGAGAAGGAAATTGTTCTGTCACAAAACCCTATTCACAGCAAACTGCTTACTGAAACCTATGCCCAATTTCTTCCAATTCTATTGTGGTTTCTTAGAAGCCTTAGACACATACCTACACATTTATCTTCACATAAACTAAACAATGTTTCTAAAATATATAATATACCAAATTAAAATATAACAAGAACTTCATTTTAATTGTTCATTTCTCCTTGGACTTAAATTTGTAGGCTTTATTTTAAGCCATTTTTTACCTTAACTGACCTTCTGTAAGGGTCTATTGCTTAATTCATTTAGCATATGCATATCAAACACCTATTGTGTGCCATGCACTGAAGCTAGGGGTTCAATACAGCAGACATAGTTGACCATCCCCTAGTGTAAGGTGTGGTTGATAGCCCACTGTATTAAAGGCAAGGGAGGAGAGCAAACAGGTAAGAAGGGAACGTCTCCAGCTGTGCCACTGCAGAGTTACCTGGTGAGTGTCCATGTGTCCTACATACCATGTCCTTCAGTAATGCTAATGTGCATGGGGTTGAAAGCTGGTGGATTCTGACTGTTTCACAAGTGAGGGTTTATGTAGACATGTAGACATTTGAGGAATGCCAGTCCTCAAATACCCAGCAAACCCTGCAAAGCAGCAGGAGCAGGAGCTAGGTGCCACATACAGTGTTAGAGCTCTACTTTTGAGATCTGAGCCTGTCTAAAAGGTTCCCAAACCACCTTCTGGTTCAGACAGCCTGTTCCTGGAGCTTGGACAGACTTAGCAGACAACAAGTAACTGTATAAAACCATGTTCCCCACCTGGCCATCCCAACCACTCTTTGCTCTGTTAATAGACTGCTGTTCAGTTATGTTTAGAAAAAAGTTTTGAAGCCATGAGTGCAGATCAAAATGCACATTTACAAGATGGTCCAGGTTTCTTTCATTTCTCTTTTTCCTAATGTTATGCTTCATCCATTGAATATCATATCTTCTTGTATGTATGTGTGGTATGTATATAATATGTGTGCTTATATGTGTGTGCATGTATATGCATTTGTATGTGTTAGTGCAGGTATACAGGTACCACAGCACATGTGGAGGTCAAAAGAGAGCCTCAGGTGTCAACCCTTACTTTCTACCCTACTTGAAATAGGGTTTCCCTTTTTGTGTTATTGTTCACCATTTGGGGGGCCAAGCTAGCTGGCATTCAGACTTCCAAGGATGCTCCTATCTCCCATCTCTCTGTAAGATCACCGAGATTACAGACATGTGCTACTGAACTCTGCTTTTTCATGAGCTCTGAGGATGTTGACTCAAGTCCCCACACTTGCACAGCAAATACTTTACCCACTGAGCCATCTCCCAGTCCTGCCCATCTTTACTTCTATAACTCATCTTCTATAACTTCTCTGTAGTGCAACAAGATGAAATGTATTGACCTCTGCAGCTGTGTTTACTTTTAAAGTGGAATGTTATTGCTTTTTTAATTCTCTTCTCTATGATACACATAAGATACAGAATTTGAAATGATAAATTGCAAGCATATGAATACCTATACATATATGTGCCTTATATATACATATGTATATTCAGATAAATTCATTTGCCTGTACCACCATGGTGAAGTTTTCATAGGCACTACTGTTTTCCTCTGGTCTGAATGAAGATGAAATGTGCATAACTCCTTTCGCTTGGCAAAATGTCTTGTATAATTCATGAGCAAAGATATTCAGCTGTGCCCTCAACAACGTTAAGACAGAGCTTGTGCCTCCTAGCATACGAAAAGAGGATGTTTTTTCCCTTCCCAGTACACTTGGGGGACTGGCAGTAAGCCCAATTACCCACTGTCAATGTGAATAACATCACTGTTCACATTTATTTTGTTTATCTTTATTTTACTTTTTGAAACAAGGTCTCACTAGGTGGCCTAGGCTGACCTTGAACTCATAATCCCCCTGCCTTAGCCTCTGCACTGCTGGGATTATAGGGGTATGCCTCCACACCCAGGTCTTTTAAATTAAATAGGAGAGCACTTCTGTGTTTCTAAGGAATGTCTTCTGCTTCTGGCAAAACTTGCATTGAAATTGTTCTGAGAGCCGATTTCTGACAGCACACACACTCAAGCAACTGGGGCTTTTCTTATGTGCTCAGGCTTTGTAAAGCAACTTTCCTTTTCCAAAAGCCTCCTGACCTCTCCTTGTGGGTTCATTGCTTGGTTTCCTGTTGGTAGTTGCTAAGGTAAACTTCTCTTCCAAACTGCCACTGAGGTCAGCCGGGTTTAAACCACACCCTGCATGGCCCTAAGGAAAAGGGCAGGCAGACATCTGGGTAGCAATCATCAGTGTTGGTAGATTGTTTATGTTGGAGATTGCTTTGTCCCCCTTTTGCACTCATAATACTTTGTGATCTTTTAAGACAACTTTTAAGGTGTTAGCCACAGTGAAAACTGAGAGGGAGAGGGAGAGAGAGAGAGAGAGAGAGAGAGAGAGAGAGAGAGAGAGAGAGAGAGAGACCTTGGGGACCTCTGTGCAGCATTGCCCTGTCATTTCTCCACGAACCACTGATCTTTGTGCTTTGGAACAGCCTGGAAAGTGGAAGCTTGATAAAACTATTGCTTTCTTTAATCTAGAAATGTCACATGCTGAGATGTCTTCTGAGTGCTTCCCACAAAGTCTATATCCCAGAAAGGCAAATAATTGTGCACTTTAACAATTCTTTGCATATATTAACGTAGTAGGATTTATGTTTAGAAAATACTAACTGTAGGGACACATGTGAAAGTAGTAAATGTGGTGGAGCACATGGGAAGACACAGCTGCCATTAAATGCCACGTTTCCTGGAGCAGAATTTAGGATTAACTGTAACTGAATAATTGTTATGGAATTCCACACTAATGGTGACTCTCCATAGGAAAAAAAAGATTTTAATTGCCCTTTATATAAAAATAATAATGAAACAAACCTACTTACTGCCAGAAAGGAGTTTACTCATTTATTTTAAAATAGAGAGTACATACTGCTAAGAGCCAAGCAGACAGTGGTATGTGCCCTTAAATTCTGAAAAATCCTAATAAGGTCAATTAAACAAATACAAATGAATACAACCGATACTAAAAGAGCTCTTAGAAGAGATATCCAGCCATGTTTGTAACAGAGGCTAGCAAAGGCTGCCCAGAAAAGGCAGTATGTCAACAAGACCACCATGTATGGTTACGCAGGTTGCATATTGCACATGTTGTAGTTGAAGCTTTGAGCTTCATGTAGATTGGTTAAGAAGGAAGCAGGAGGAATCCAGATGGGATGTATGAGGGAAAGGGACAAACACATGTTCTAGGTAAAGGAAACATCAGATGGGAAGGCCTCACTCAGGGGAACTAGAAGAAATTCCCCAGCTACCATGTAGACTACAAAAGGGTGTGGTCAAACCCTTGTGCCAGAACACCAGGGTTTTGTAAATTAAGGGCAGTGGAGACCCTTTCTAGCAACTTAAGCTAGGAAGTGCTATGATCAGGTTGACAGAAATATTAGAAACTTTGTGGAGATCAGATTAGCAGGAGCAAGACCGAAACAGAAGACCTACTGGGGGCTATTGCAGTAGTCCAGGTGAGAGATGGATTTACCTGGCTCAGTGGAGTGAACATAGTAGGATGGATGACTTTGAAAGAAATATGGAAATTAAATCACCAAGATTGATATGATGTAGAAGAAAGGGGGAGTGGAAGAATTGATGCAGACCCTTGGGTTTCTTGATAGGTCATTGGGTATTTGGGGTTTCAGGCACTCAGATTCAGAATGTAGAGGAAAGTCAGGGTTTGGAGGAAGGCAGAGGAGTTTAAGTGTCTGTGGCCAAGGTAAATGCCCAGCTAAGTTAGAAATATATGTCTGGAAACCTGAAAGAGATCAGGTCAGAGATTTAGATGTGAACCTCACTGATGTACACATGAAGCTGGCAGTCATAAAGGTATGAATTGCTCAAATAATTTTGATTAGAAAAACAATAAATAAATTGAGATTTTTTTCATCATAAAAAGCACAGAATTAGAAAGTCTACAGTGGTTATAAGATTTTATAATATGACTATGGATCCAACTCCTTCCACTTTCCTGCTCTGCCCATAATGATAGCTTATGTCCTCCAGGTTGCCTACTAGAGTGACCAACTATGTCACCTTGCCCAGGATCAAGAGATCCTATGACATGGGACTTTGAATTTTAGAACCAGGAAGACCAGGCTAAGTAGGATGAGTTGTTCACCCAAGTCACCTTCACATACTAAGATGGCCCCTGCAGTTCTACCTATTACAACCATACTTCAGGCAGGAGGAAAAATGAAGGCAAAGACAAAAAGCACTGCTGACAGCCCTGCCCTGCCCAACAACTGACCACCCCTAAAGGTGGCATGCAATGCCATTTTCTTGGCTAAACATATCCAGCCTCATTGAGGAAGTGAAGAGGATATTAGATAGGCAATTAGCAGCTAATAATTAAGTCTCGTCACAGTTTGTAGGCTAGCTAAAAAGATTACTAATGATACCGATAAGACTCATCAGAGTAGGGACACTAGACTCAGACCCAATGAAGTAGAAACACTTAATAGACATAGTGGAGAATGTTGGAGACTCAGAGGTAGAGGGGAGGAGGTGAGTGTGGGGCTGTTGGAGGGAGTACGGGGAGGGAGTACGGGGACATGAGAGGAAAGGGCACTTCAGGGTCAGGAGACAGCCTACCAGGTTAATGCTGCTCCATGAGTGACTGTGGAAACAAGAGCCACCTCTACGGTAGAAAGAGCATCACCTTCCTATGGCAATTCCCCTCACCTTTCAGCTGTGGGAGAAGTTTCTGAGCGAACTAAAGGAAGAAGCCAGGCCTGATCTGCTCTACACAGTTGACTTCCAGGACCAGCGCAGACACCACTGACGCCCCTTGCGTCAGCAAATGAGCATCAGGAATCCTAACCATAAGTGTCACTGGAGGCAAAAGAATCCTCCCTGGTCACCAGGTTCCCTCTTAGCCCACACAGGATAACATTCTCCAGAGTTTCTGTAGTTGTAGGCAGAACTCTGGTTCCATTCATAAGGAAAGCCAATCTTTATTGATAAATGAAGTTGGAAGGGAAGGATTTTTTTCTGTTTTCACTTTGAAGACAAGTATTGTACAGTGCTTAATGAATTTCTGGAGCCAAGGGACATTAACTAGGAGTTCTGGAAACATTGAAAAGTCAATTTCCATATAGAAAAAGGGTTTACCCTATCTATAGCCCTGCATGTTGGGGTAAAAAAGAAAAAGAAAAGAAATTTGTATGCTGTAATTTTGTGCTCCTCTTTAAATGCCTGCTTTCCTGCTTCCCAAAGCAAAAGTGTATTTGAAATTTCCCACATGAAAGCATTAGCTCTTTGCTGTGCTACAGAAAACCTTATTCTGGGAAAGGTTTCTTACCACTGGAGACCAAAATAGGACTGCAAAGTCTGGCTACTCCTTCTCAATTAGAGACACTTTGCCTGTCCCACTTTAGGAGTGGGCTAGCCTATAAAGATGCAGTACAAACCAGCATTCTCAGCATGGTGGTTTCTCAGGCATGTTAGACAGAGGTTTATACCTCTTAAATCTTATTCTCCTTATCCACAGAAACGATCCTAGAACCAGGGGTTTCATGTACTTTCACTGACCTGTGTCATTATTAGAAACTTCAGACGACAATAAGAGAGAAACAATCCTTACAGAACGCATTGGTAGGGGGAAGCCTTGCTGAATCCTATGGAGAGACCCTTGACTGACAGCCTGGTGAGCTGATTTTTATCAGAGCACTGTGTTGTCTAACAGTAGCTGAGAATCCAAATCTTTTGTGGAAATGGATTATACATAAGATGCACCCCAGTGGCCTTGCATGGTGGCACATGCCTTTAATCTCAGCACCTGGGAGAGAGCAGGCAGATCGCTGTGAGTTGGAGGCCAGCCTGGTCTACATATTGAGTTCAGGTCAGCCAGGACTATGCAACAAGACTCTGTTTCAAAAATAAATAATAAATAAAATAAAATAGGCACCATAGTGCCTTCTCCTCAGTGCCAGGGGGTCATTTCTGAGTAAGACCCTGATCTTGCACATTAGGCTGAAACCTGGGGGGAGGGGGGGCTGGTCTCTGGGCCACCGGTGATGGTCTTGTGCTGAGTGGTTCAGTAACCATTTATTTCTTTGTTGTTGTACTCCAAACTCCTACAAAGATATTTTCTGGGGTCCTCAGAGCCAGAGACTGTGAAATGTCTCTGACAACCAAACTGCAGGTGCACACATACTCAGCTGTATCCAGTGATCCTAAGTCACACCATTGATTTGTGAGCATGCTTGTGGAGTGAAGAAGACTCACTACTGTAGCTTTGAGTAAGTTCTGTAAGGCACATCCAAATTTTAGAAAACCTGACACACTTGAAAACCAAGAGTAGGAAGCAATGTTATAGAAAGTTTAATCTGGATGCATTTTCAGCAGGGGTGCAATTCATTGAGAAGCTCTAAAAAGCTCCAGTGGAAGCATCCATTCCCTAGGGATCCTAGTATAAAAGGGATAAAAATTTGTCTCCCCACAGAAATGCCTACACCTCTCTGAAGCTATAAGTCATCGTGGTAAAAAATATGGTTTTATTGTTATAAGAAGTTGAATACTACTATGAAAAGATAAGTTGATAAATGAGATGGAGAAGAAATATTTAGGGGACAGCATGGTGTAAGAGGAGAGCATGTACTTTGAGCCCCATCTTGGTTAACTAGCTGTGATCTTGAGTCAGGGAATTGACTTTTGTGAATCTCTGATTCCCACCTCATAGGATCATTTGATAGGAAAAGATCTAAGAGCATGTGAGAAGAATCTACTACACAGTGAATAATGAATATTAGTTCTCTCTCATACTGGAGTTTGAACACAGAACCTTGTGAATGCTGGGCAGTCACTCTACCACTGAGCTACACCATGAACTCCTTTTGATATATTACTTTGTTCTAAGACTGGTACCTGATCAAACACCTACCCTGATCCATGCTGGAAGAAAATAGGAAGACTGTCCAAACGTTCCAATCTCTGGAACAACTGAAAGACTCCTCCACAGATGATGAGAACACAAATAATGAACAGTTAACAATACAATTGTTTAAGATTTTATTTTTATTATTGTGTTGGTCTGTATGCATATGATATGTATATGAGTACTGTAATGTGTGTCCCATAGTGCATGTGTGGAGGTCACAAGGCAGTTTTTAGGAGTCAGTGCTCTCTTTCCAGCTTGTTTTTGAGGCAGGGTGTTCTAGATTGCTTTTCAATTGCTGTGACAAAACAATCTGACCAATACCAACCTGGGGAGGAAAGGGTTTACTGACTTACATCTCCTGTATCACAGCTCATCACTGAGGGAGCCCAAGGTAGGAACTCAGGGCAGGCACCTGGAAGCAGGAGCTGAGGCATAGGCCATGGAGGAACACTGCTTACTGGCTTGCTCCTCTGGCCTGTGCTTAACATTCTTTCTTAGATAATACAGGACCATCTGCCCAGGGGTGACACTGCCCACAGTAAGCTGAGCCTTCCCATATCATTCATCAATCAAGAAACTGCCCCACAGACATGGCCATGGTGCAGTCCAATGGAGACAATTCCTCAACTGAGGCATCTTCTACCCAAGTGTGTCAAGTTGACAACTAAAGATATCCAGCACATGGGGTCTTTCTTCTTGTTTCTTCTGTGTTATGAATTCAGGCTAGCTGGCCTGTGAGCTTTTGGGCCATCTCGTGGTAGGAGTGCTAGGATTACAAATGCACACCACCACATCTGGATTTTTTTACATGGTTTCTGGGGATCAGACTCAGGTCCTAGGCTTTCACAGCGTGTACTTTTGTAAACTGAGCCATCTCACCAGCCTCAGCAGTATAGTCTATAAAGCATATGTTTATTACTCATTTCATTGGATTCTCCCAATGACCCCATAAATACCAAGTCATATCTCAGTTGAATTTTATGTTGTGAAGTCAGCACAAAGGGTAAAAGTTACTGTCCAAACTGTCCTTGAATGTACCTTAAATTACACAGAATATAGTGAACATGGCTCTTTGTGTTACGCCAGTTTTGTATATAATGCAGCCAGATTTCCATTTCTGTAAGGAAATATATAACTTTGTTTGAAAATTATATGAGATAGAGTTCATTTGGTGGAAAATGTGTATGTAGCCTGGGTTTGGGTTGTCTTCAGCTGGCGTGTTTCCTTCTGAGTACATTGAATGATTCTCTGCCTATTGAGTGTATATGTAATGGAGCTCCATTCTGTCATTATACCATTTGGCATACAATGAGCTGATAATGCAGATAGTGTATGCTTGAAAAAATCTTACATCTAGCTTGTCCATTTCAAAGCTTGGGTGGTGTGCACTGTCTCACAGAATCACTTGGCATGATCCTTGTACCTGAACTGATGGACAGTGAAGAGGCCCCCTTGGTCCATGGGGGACGTGTTCCAATACCCACAGTAAACCGGAAGCTCTGGTAGCATTGAACTATATATGAATGAAATTTAAATTATAAATTAGTCACAGTAGAAGATTAACAACAATAATGAAGAAAAATAGAAAATTTATAACAATATATTGTAAAAATGTGCAGGCATTACTAGTCTTTTGTCTGGGTGTTATTATGAAGTAAAATATGGGTTACTTGGCCACAAGCACTGTGATGGTGTGACTGTCTATCTGATACCGAGACAGCTACTAAGTGACTAACGGGAAGGCAGCATATATAGCATGGGTACAGTTCATGGCCTGGTGGGACAAGTGACAATGTGAGATTTTATCACACACTTGGAGATGTATACACTTTAAATGTTATGAATTGTATATTTCTAGAATTTAAAATTTTAGACTAATGTTGACCGAATGGAACTGAAACCATGGAAATGGAAGTATGTGTGAGACTGGACTCTTGTGAATTCATTGAAGGACAGAATTTCATGGATGTCATGAAGATTCTATGATACTTGTCACAGCAGTGGCCTGGGATTCAGACCCATCATGTTGTGCTGTGGCTGTGAGGCTCTGGCTGAATCCATGTGTCCAGCTGGAACATGACCTCGAGTCTCGGTTTTTTGTAGCTCACATCCATTGAAGCAGAAAAACTTTCTGTTTTTTCTAGTGCTAACAAGTGCCAAGGAAACACGTTGGGCACACGCAGGCTGTCCTCTTGAACAAGGTGGTTTATTTATTGGTTTTGATGGCTTACTTAAAAATATAACTGTTTGGAAGTTTACAGCCCTTAAAGATTTTATCATTTCAAATAAATGTCTCATCAATGAGTTCAGATTGTTTCAGCAGTAGCATTAGAGGTGGATCTTCCCTCCCCTGACAGCACGTGTCCAACATTGTGCTTCGTACAGATGCTTGTCCTGTGTTATGATTAAGCACTCATTCCCCATGTGAGTTCTGCCGTTCTTTGCCTTTTTCTTATTTGTGTGTCTATTTAACATTGCTGAAGCATTTCTTTTCTATTATTGGTTTTAAAAGATGGGAAAGGAGAGTGATGTTAGCAGTTTGGTATAATAAGAAACTCAGATAAATCCTCTCCCCACAAGGAGAGTATTAGCAAAAAATGCTGAAAATCAACTTTGTAAAGACTCTTAAAGTTAACTGAAGGCCAAGAAAACAACTTGATATTGGTTAAAACAGTGAACTTTGTGGTATTATAATGTTGTAACTCACCTTATTCCCATCCTGATCTTTGAGTGTATATCAAAGCACAAGGGTCCAGCTTTGGCAACACAATCCTGAAGAAGAATGAGGAATTACACACTTCCTGATTCTAAAGTTTACTAAAAGTTAGTAAACAAAACTGTGTGGTACTAACTTAGTAAAGTCATAGGTCCGTGGAACTGAGGTAAGAATCCAGAAATATCCCCTTTATTTATGTTCAGTTATTTTTTAACAAAAAAGCAAGACATTTCAATAGGCAAAAATTAATTTGGTACAGATTTTAAAATTAAATGTAAGAGATAAAACCATAAATCTTTTAGAAGAAAACATGTAATCTTTCACGGCCTTACATTAGAGAATAATTTCTTAACTATTTCTTAGCTATTACACCAAAAGTGCACAGAGAGAAAGAGGGAGAGAGAGAAAGAGAGAGACAGAGAGAGTAAAATCATAAAATTAGACCTTATCAAAATGGCAAAATTTTGTACTCCAAAGGACACCATCAAGAAAGGGAAAAAGAAAAACTACAGAATAGGAGAAAATGTTTATGGCATATATTTGACAAGATCTAGTATCCAGAATATATAAAATCTCTTCTAACTCAATAATAAAAGACAAATAATCCATCTTTTAAAATTTTTTTATTTTATATGTATGAGTGTATTGCCTGCATGTATGTAAGTGCACTTGTGACATGCAGTGCCTGTGGATGTCAGAAGAGAGCATCAATCCCCTAGAACCAAAGTTATGGATGGTTGTTAACTGCCATGTAGGCTGGGAATCAAACCTGGGTCCTCTGCAAGAGCAGTCAGTACTCTTAACCACTGAGCCGTCTCTCTAGTCCCCAAATAAGCCATCTTTTGCAATGAGCAAGGGATTTGGATATATTTTCAAAGAAGGCATACAAATGGTCAAAGGGACATGAAAGGTGTTTCATATCATGAATGACTAGATAACAGAGGCAAAGGTGTAATTAGATACTTCACATCTACCAGATGGATGACATGAGGTGTAGGTAGTGCCACTCATGGGGAAAATTAGAATCCACATGTTCTAGTGAAATTCAAAAGGTGCAGCCACTTAAGAACATTTGACAGTTCCTCAAAAAGCTAAATGCAGAATTTCTATATGACCTAATAACCAGTGAATAACACAATCTCATCTGGGAGAGAACTGAACTTATGTCTACATAAAAACTCATACTAATGTTCATAACAGCTTTACTATTCACAACAGCCAAAGATGAAGCCACCAAAATGTCCATCAACTGTGATTGTAGAATGTAAAATGGTATTTAGTCTCCAGAGAGAATAAAATCCTAACACTGCTACAACACAGATGAACCTCAAAAACATTTGAAGTGAAAGAAGCCACAAAGGGACACGTTATATAAGTCTTCACGTCATACATTTCCAAGGTTAGGTTCCTGATGTCAATCTAACTAGTATGGAGTAGATGGAACACTTTACACACATTAATTCACCGAGTGGTAAAATGTTTCTCTTTAATAAACAAGGGTGAAACAATCAAAAATTTGTCGTAGAACCATAGTTTTACTAGTTATAGTACAGAGAAAGTCACTTTATATCATTATCTTGCTCATTCTATATTCACTTTCTAAAGCTTCTTCAAAATACACCATGTTCCTCCTACTTCAATTTAGCTATAACATGACCACAAAATACAGCCTTGCACTGAAACCACAAGTAAGGGCAACAAACAGCTTTAGTGGAAGGGCCAACTCCTACTGATTGGTATTAGCTACATGGAGCACTGTGTTTAGAAAAATTCTGAGGTTATATTCAGGTTGGGTAGGAAAAGTGGGCTCATCAATTCAAAACATTGATCTTGAACTAGGCAGTGGTGGTCAAGGAAGGGAGTACGTGGGCTTTGTGGTTGAACTAGGAAGACATGCTATTTTACTGAGTGGATGTAGAGCAGGTAGATAAATAAGCCTGCGGTAGCTAGACTACAACTAATAGATGTTCACACAGCATGGCCTAAAACTGAATTGAAGATCTGTAGTTTAAATATGTAATCCCAGTATTTTGAAATAGCCAGTATTTATGGATGAGATGTCAAAAATCACTCAATAAACAGCACCAACTTTTATCATACAGCATATCAAAGTATTTTAAATAATGCATTTTATACTGTATATGCCTCAGAGGAGCTTGACAAGAGATTATTAGCATATGCTCACAGTTAAATCCAGCATGGTGAGAGAGAGTGTCAAGACAGACGTTTTTAAGATGAAGTTTTACTGGTCTCAAACTTGTCATCCTCCTGCCTGAGATTTCATGTACCAAGAATTACAGGTATGCACCACACGCCCAGCTCAGTGCAGACTTTTTAACAGCATTCACTGAAAAGCACAGATTTTACCAGCAGATGGGGGCTGCCAACCCGCTCTTACACACATTCACTTAACTTTGAGTCTTTTGAGTAGAACCATCTTCTCCCTCCTAAGCATGCTACGGGAGTCTGTTGAACTTTCTTTGCTAGACAAGAGGTTCTCAGAGAATGAGCCCTATTTCTCTGGCAGACGTTGTAAATGTACTTGTTAAAGTATGGTCCCCTAGACCAGTAGCCCCAGTATCACCTGGCACTATCCAGAAATGTGATCAGTTAGAAACACAGTATCAACCCATACCTACTGTCCATATGACTCCAGACTCCATTTTGAGAACCTCTGCTCTCCTCTAGAATGTGGGAAGGAAGGGGGGACACAGGAAAGGAGAAACTGGGAAAGTGCCCAGGAGACCTGGACCTATGGAGCAGCAGCATTGGGATTTGATGTGAATGCTGGCAGGACACAATGGAAACTTTCTTCTTTCCTTTCTTATGCCCCATTTCCTACTTCTTTACTTCCTCAGGAAAGGTTTGAAGTGCTCTCTACATCTCCCCATCCCATCTCCACCCACTTCAGCACCTGTCTACTGAGACTTCCTGAACAAAGAATGCAAATACAGGGTGACAGTTACACACTACCTTAGATCACAGTGAGCAGTACTTTAAGAAAAAAAGAAAAAGAAAAAAAATCCTTGGTATCAGACCCCACAGCTCATGAATAGTGAATGCATATGATGCACTTAGGGCAGTGCCTGGTACCTAAGTACTCGCTATACATAGGAGACATATTGGTGGTGGTCAGAATTCTCACAGTGGGACTTGAGGTGGCTCTATAAGCTATTGCTGTCCCCTGTGGATGGATGACTGCTGTATGAAGATTGCCTGTTGGAGATAAACTTGGCTTTAGAAACTTCCAGCTGGCAAGCAAGGCTCCCTGAAGACAATGCTCTTCATCCTACATGGAGGCTGACCATCCACTGAGCTGCTGATGACCTGTCAGAACTGGCCACAGATGCAGAGATCCTGGTTTGGATGGGTATTTGGGGCAACAAGTATAGGAGGAGGGGGATGAAGGACACCAAGCCAAACATAGTTGTATTTCAGAACTTGCTGATAAGAGTTTAGGGTTAGGGACCCAAAGTACCAGGAGTAGAGTGACCAGTCACAGGGTAGAAGGCGGCAGGTTAATGCTGACACAAATGTGGGAGCTTTGAGCAAGCTTGAGATTATACAGTCCACAACCCTCACCCCTGAAGACCAGCTGACACACGAATCGCCTGGCTAGGAGTCCAGGTGACCAGGAGTTCTTGGCTTCAGTGCTCTTCCTTCCTCCCTTTTCCCACAGAAATACAGTTCCATGCCCTGGTACAGCCAGCAGAATGCCACTGGTCAATATGAGCAGCGTGCAGGGGAAAGGAAGTGGGGGTGGGGGAGAGAAGGATGGGGAAAGGAAGAAGAAAAGAGAAATAAAAAGACCAAAGAGAGGAAAGACAAGGACGTGAGAAGGGGAAGAGGAGGTGGAGGAGACGGGCACAGTGAATGCCAGTTCCCACGTGTCCCCGCTTTCCTAGTCCTGAGCGCTGTGTCTACATACGCTTCTTCATTTAGTTGTTAGAACTGTGAGGTTTGGTCAGGAAAGAGTCTAGGGAACGGGACTCTGACTCCTAAGTTAAAAAATAGCTTCCACTTTGTCTGCCTAGGCCCTAAGACCCAGGCTGAAAGTGACCAAATCAACTGAGTCTCTTCTAATGGTGCAAGAGAAATGCAAGTTCAATCATTTTGGTCTGGGGGATCCGTGGAAGAACACTGAGGGACACACAGCCAGCACTGCCCTCTTTGAAGTGAAGATGACAACCCGTTTCAAGTTACTCCATTTTGAGCCTTGGGAGTTCCCGTACTCATACTGTTTCTCTAGACTCTCTGCCCTGAGACTGCACCCTCACCCACGTGGGGGCCAGGGGGAGCCGAATGCGACATGCTAAGTGGAGCCGGTATGAGAAGGAAGAGCAGCAGAAACTTGACTTCCATGTTGGAGTTAGGAGGCGAAGGAGACGGGAAAATAGGGAGCACACTCCACCCTCTGGAGAGGCCACTGCTCAGCTCCAACCTGTGGTCAGGCAGGAAGTAAGGACAGCAAAGCCAGACCATGCAGGCGTGTCCAACCTTTTGACACCACCATATGATGTTGTCATTTACAAGTGTGTCAGGCTGCACTCACACCTATCCTGGGACACACATCCACAGGCCACAAATCAATTCCATCTGGCTGATGCAATGCATGTAGGCTCTATCTGCCCACAGATATAATGGACTACGGTTGTCTTTTTCTGTTATAAACGGAAGATTGATCCTTGTCTATGTCCCTCTCTCTTTCCAGGCCATTATGTTTACGTGGACACTTCCTTTGCCAAGCAGGGGGAGAAAGCTGTGCTGCTCAGCTCTGACTTGCAGGCTGAGGAATGGAGCTGCCTGCGCTTGGTCTACCAGATAACGACACCTCCAGGGTCTGTGTCAGATCCCAGCCAGCTGAACCTCTACGTGAGATTTGAGGACGAAAGCTTCGATCGCTTACTTTGGTCAGCTAAGGAGCCTTCAGACAGCTGGCTTATCGCCAGTCTGGATCTGCCACACAGCAAAAAGAAATTCAAGGTAGGCAGGGTGCAGGAGGAAGGTGCCTTACGCTCTATGAGATCTTTTAAAACTGCTAGTGGGGTTAGTTACATCGTAGAAGATTAATGTAAAGTAATGTTTTGTTCATACCTTAAAAGAACTTCTTCCCAGATTTTCTGCCATCTATTTAAAGGAGAATTTAATAAGACTCTAGATGGTGCTTAAGTTAACCTCTTCAGTAAAAATGGATTTTCTAATGGGTTTGAAGGAGTATTTTTGTTCCCAACAATTTTGCTTCATCCTTCTAAATTGTGTGCAAGGTATGCGTATTCCTACTGGGTTAGTTGCTTCAAAGTCTGAACAAGACATTATCATAAAAGGAAACATGGAAATATTTCCTCTTGAAAGAGGCTAACTGTTCTGTCAGAAGTGTTGGAGGTAGAGGGTGTAAGAGGTGGGTGTGGAGCTGGGAAGGGGCTGCATCTGGAGTGTGTCACTGAGGGCACAAAGGAGTGGCCACAAGAGCTCCATCCCTAGTGTGCCTTTCTAGTCCCATTCACATCTCCCTTCTTTGAAAAGCTTTAAAATACCACATCTTCCTCTGCTTTGGTCTGCTTAGAGTCTCTACGCTTCAGGTGGCCATGAAGAAAGGAGCCATGGGAGTCAGAGTTCCTATTTCACACCATCCTCCCAACAGATATCACATCCCAAATCTACCAGCATCATTGCAAAATATCCAACTAAAACCACAGAAGAAAAGGCTATTACTTTGAGAAACAAGACCAGATGTGAACTCTAACCTTCCTTGAAATCAGTCACATGAATTTTCACACTTTAATCTGTTCTTTGTGTAAAATTCTCAATTTTTCATCAAAGTAGAAACTATGAGTTGATCTATGAGCCTCCATCATCTCATGTGGAGACCTCTGACAGATGTGGACTCCTCCAAGGAATTTCTCTCTCTCTCTCTCTCTCTCTCTCTCTCTCTCTCTCTCTCTCTCTCTCTCAGCCTGTACCATCTTCCCTCTGTTCCTGACCGTTCAGCATGGACTTCCCTAGGGACATCGCTCTCCTCTCCAGCAGTTAACTGCCTCCAGAAGTGCACACACACACACACACACACACACACGGGGGGGGCGGGGGGCAGGGGTCAGGATCACAGTAAAAGATATCCGAGTCCCAACTTCTGCTGGACACCTTGGATACCTTACTCATATCAAAGAAGATATATGTATGCGTTTATTCAGACACATGTATACATGCACACACGTGAATGTATATACACTCATTCCTTTAATGAAGTTCATAGTAAGATCGATGTCCAGTAACAATGAATTCAGACTGATAAACAGTTCCTGACCAACAGCTGAAACACTGGAAAGGAAACATGTGCTTTGAAGTCTGATTTCTCGCCCCCATCCCCTTCCATGTGTTGTACAGATTTTGATAGAAGGTGTCCTAGGACAGGGAAACACGACCAGCATTGCCCTCTTTGAAATCAAGATGACAACTGGGTACTGCATTGGTAAGTGAGTTTCATAATCGTTACATGGGAATGCAAATCTCTTTCTACAGTCTGTTGCCAGGAAGCACTGAATTGATCCTAACGACCAAGCATGTTATAGAGCGTGCTGCAAAATGCATAGTTCTTGGTCACTTGAATGCAGGCGTTGTTTCTGTCCTCAGTGTGGGGAGGCTTATTAGCATTCACTTGAACTGGCTGGATTAATAAAGAAAAGTAGATGCAGCAACTATCTCCTCAGCAGCACCACTCTAATCTCAACCTGTTCAAATAAAAAGTCTGGGCTGCAGTAAACTTTGTTTTTCTGGCCTTTGCCAGATACTCTAGCATTGTATCGCCTCCTCCCTCCTTTTGTTTCATGGCACACCATTACTGCTGCCTTAACTATCACACTTGCACTTAGCTTTCACTTGGTGCAGGCGGGCTGGCTGGGTGTCTGTGTAGTAGCTTTTGAGAGGGCAGGAAGAGAGGACAGTCCCTGCCCTGTGTGTCCAAGTGTTCTTGTCTGCCACTGGCAATAGCGCTCTACATAAAACACTGCAGAGAAGGGCTCCTATGTTATGAGGTGACTGTAGGAGGAAAGGGTTTTCTCAGGGCACAGCCTACAGGGAGAAGGGGTCTGAGTACGACCAGGCACAGGCCAGAGCTGAGCACCGCCTGAAATGGGATCACTCAAGGAGTTTCTTATGAAGAGGCTGGTCTGAGGACAGGGAGCCTGGATTTAGGAATTTTGGGTTGGGATGTGTTACAAGTCAGCCAGCAGAGGCCAGGCATGCTGCTGTGGCTTTCAGATGATAACTCTGGCTTCCATGTGGGAAGCATGGAGGCAAGGAAAAGGCAAATGCTCAGGAGCCAGCAAAACCCTGGAAGAGGCTCTGACCTTACAGATGGTGCATAATGAAGGCCTTAAACTGGAGGTCAGCGCTGCAGAAGGAAAAAAGTCAGTCCATCTGAGGGATGCCTCAGCATTGACAATATTTGGGCTGAGGACTCAGAGCAAAGGGAGCGTCAAAGACCCTGATCAAGGAGCCTTTGCTAATTCCTTGCTACCAAGCTTCTCTGTTTTGATCTATCCAGCGATACCTCTAATGCAAGGAAGGAACACAAACTGAGAAAACGAGTACTTCCTGAAAATATAAAGAGCTTCCACCCAGGCTCCTCCCTTGAGTGCTGCCTGTCAACACACCAGCAACAGTTAGCAGCACCTGGGGAGCGCCACCTTCTGGCTCAGTTTGCTCACTACACCTCCCAGCCTCCTTTGTCACCTGCAAAATGGGGACAAAATGCATCAGACATTAGGTTCTTGTGAGGACTAACCAGATCATGGATGTGAGGGTGGTTGATGAGGTACCGGACACTCCAGAAATGTTCATTTCTTTTCTTCTACTGATTTGAGGCTTCTGGTTTGTTTAAAACAAAAGAGATGCCACATAATTTCATCTTGTTAAGTTGTATGATTGTGCTGCCACCTCTCTGCTCTGTGCCCAGCTCTTCATTCCTCGTCTGTGAAACGAGGTTAATTGTACCTATCTCAAGGGGCTATGTTAAGATTAAGTTAATTGATATAAAAAGCTAAAGTAGTGCCTGGCACACAGAGGAGTATTTTGCTCTTTGTTACACTCCGTGGCAGCCTTTGGCACTGAATGTTGAGCATCATTTGGCAGTCAGTGCTGTGGAAAAGCTGAATATAAATCTTAAAATTTTTCAGCACTTGCTGATCACCATATCAGCTAGGATCCTGGCAGGAAAGTAGAAACAGGAGGTGAAACTAGTCTCAGTAAGTTAAGGAAAGCTCATCACAGAGGTGTGCAGGATAAAGACATCCCGCAGGGGCTAGCACGGTGACTAGAACTGGAACTAGAACTCATGACTCATGATTCATTATCTAGTTAGGTTTTACTGGAATTACTGGAACTTGGAAACTATAGCTATGTCATCAAGACCTCTGGATTAAGCTGTTCCTTCCTTAGTCAACCATGGCAACTTAGCAGCCATGCACCTGGGAGGACAAACCCCTGATGTTATCCTCCTTCACTTCCCATTGATGGAATCCATCAAGAAACCTGAGGTCTGGGCGGGGCGGATGGGATGGGGAGGCCTTGCTGCGTTTCAGACAGTTCAACCTCTGGAGGATGGAGAGTGGAGAAGAGCAGGGTGGGAATCATCCTTTATTTTGTATTTGCAGAATTATGTGGTCAACTTATGTCTTGTCCCCATGAAAAGAATCCGTTAGTGGAGAACAATTTATAGCAAGCATGTCTATGCCCTGAGGCACAGAGGTTTTTCTTCTATCTCTCTAATCTCTAATTAGGAGCTGCAGAAGAGCCCAGGGCCTCAAGTATGCCTGCCCCACCTATTCTGACTAAATACTTATTCATAAGAAAATCGGGGGATTTTTAACATCTTGGAAACATGCCTGTGAGCTTTAGGCACCTTGTTTACCATCTTAACAGAAAGAGATGGAGTACTGGGCTACCAGGTTACAGAAATGGTGGTGGACAAAGTTTCTTAGAGCTGAAATATAACCCTACAATATCACATTAAGATAGAAAAGGTTGGGGCTGGGAGTGTAGGGCAGTGGTAAAGTGTATGCTGAACATATACAAAAATTAACTAACGAATTAATTTAATAGGGATGACTGACAAGGATGGCCAGCTTATATATCAAAGCATAGGCTGTATGCCTGGCATTGTGTTGGGAGATGTTCATGCTTACAGCACTATGTGGTGGGACTGTTGTCCCCCAGCTCACACATGAAGAAACAGAGACTAAGAGAGGTGATAAGGCCTACAACAAGCCATGTGGGTGCTAAGAGGAAGGGCTATGATTCAGAAGGGCGACGATGAATTAGAGCATCAATTCTTTACTAGATGTCTCAGAAGTCCTGGTCCAAAGGTCCCCATGAGAAATGGAAGAGAGAAACTTCAGAATGTCTAAGGGCAGACTCTGAAGTGAGTATGAGTTATCCCGCTGTGACTACACGTCCGTGAAGTGTGAGCCTATCTCTTTTCTCCCAGAATGTGACTTCGAAGAAAACCATCTCTGTGGCTTTGTTAACCGCTGGAATCCTAACGTGAACTGGTTTGTCGGAGGAGGAACTACTCGGAACACTCACTCCATCCTACCACAGGATCACACCTTCAGGACCGAGCTGGGTAAGCTGGCCACAAATGCAGCCCTCTTCCCAGGATGAACTTTGCCCTCAACTCCCACCCCCTGCATTGGCCTGACCCTGGCTTCTATCCACAGAACAGGGGGAAGGGAAGTCACACTGGGAGACCTAGTGGAAGAGGAAGGAAGGACAAACTGAGGTAGAGACTTCATCCATAAGCTCTGTAACTAAGAAGGCCAAGGTCATGCATGGTTAGCTGTTTTTACTTTTCAGTGGAATGCTTTTACTTCCTATCTATTTGTTGTATTCTTATTTCTAATACATGGCTGGAATAATCTCAGGTTACTCTTCACCAAAAATAGATTGAAAAGTGACAAGTTCTTAGGAATTTCCCATGAGACAGCCAGTGCAGATGATTAATCCTTGTGTAGTGTGCAACGGGGCCCCCTGGTGGCTAAGTACATCGGTGCTTTACAAGGAAAAAGCAGAAGCGAGGTTCTCAGCTAGGGCTGGAGGAGAAAGCCTCCAAAAGACCAGGACAAGGGTGAATGCCTTTCCTTGTGGGTCATCGATGTCCCCGTCTGCCCTGTGTAAATTCCTGGGTCCCTCCAGTTACAACAGTTCAGTCCTCAACTCCAAAGTCTTTTCCAAGAGGCAAGAAGATTCCCACTTCCCCTCAAGAGAAAAATAAAACTGTTGGTTCTTTTTCTTCTCTTTCACTGTTGTCTAATCCTTGTAGATACTGAGGCCATCCACTCAATTTTAATAAATTGCCAGTGATGACAGCATGTAGCCTTGCCTGAAGATTTGGCAACATTTTAGGATTCTTTACTATCCCCCCATTGACAATAGTTTCTCTCCATCTAAATATATTTTTAAGCATATCTCCAACTTTCCTTTGAAGGTGCCAACTCTGCAGCTTATCAAGGCTCTGGACAGTCTACCTCCTGATCTCACTCTTTGTTCATTCTTTGCCCCCTTCTTTGTGCCCAGAGTCTCAGATTCAGTTTCCCACAATGGGCGGGGCAGATAGAATTAGCAAGTGGCATATGAACTGAGAGAGGACTGCGGCAAACTACAGAGCAGAGACCTGTGCAGGGTAGTCAGCTCCCGTGAGTGGAGCTGTGTGAGAACATAAACCCAGTTTGCCTGATCTTTTGATTATTCAAGATAATCAGGAAGAAAAGGATATTTTGTGAAATTTCTTGATGTTTAAAAAGTTAATGAATATTATCTTTCAAAATAAATAAATGGGGCTGGAGAGATGGCTCAGCAATAAAGAGCCCTGACTGGGTTTGGTTTCCAGCACCCTCATGGCAGCTAACAACCATCTGTAACTCCAGTTCCAGGGGATCTGATGCCCTCTTCTGACTTCTGTGGGCATTGCACAACATGGGTGCGCTTACATACAAGCAGGCAATGCACTCATGCACATAAAATAAAATAATAATAAAATATTTTTAAGTAAATAAAAGAAAATACTAAACAGACTGACAAAAACTTGGTTAACTCCTACTTTTCAGTCTCTGTTTCACAAGTTTCATTTCCTTTTCAACATGTTCAGGTTTATTAGAACAAAATCCCTTTAAGCAGCCACACATGAATGGATTGGGATCCCATGAGGCTTGCCTGGTTAAGACAAACTCAACTCTGCATCTAGCATTTTCATGTATTTGACCCTGAATTAGGTACAGCAAATTGACAATTGAATGGTGCATCACCAGGTGATGATGTGCTTTTCCCCACAATGACACGGGACAAGATCATACAGGTCAAGCGCTGTCAGAAAAAGAAAGGTGAGAAGTTTCAGAAATGAAAGAAAGATGATAGATATTAAAAACTGGAAAAAGTACTAAGTATTCAGAGATAAAAGAATTCAAGAAGTCATGATGAATGAAGAACAGCACCGACAACCACATAAAGAGGTGTAGATGTTATCAATCTAATTCCACATGTTGTTTGCAACATAATCAAGATAATCTGTTGTTTCCAATGATATTCACTACTTTCAGTGCTTGATATTTCCACAACATACATACAAATATACATTATTCTGGGTCAGGGCAAGGAAAGGCCATGAGGGATTAAAGCTATATGTTTAGCTTACAAAATGAGCCCACAGCCTAGTAAACTTGTTTTCATTGTAAATAAGCTGAGATAGTGTTAAATGATCTCAAACTATAAAATTAACTTTGGCTATAAGGTTAGAGAAGATTGCCATTTGTTGTTCCCAGAAAAGTCATTCCCCACTATGTGGGGCACATGATGAAATTGGCCCGACTCTTCAAAGGGCTCAGATAGCCCCACCTCCAACTCTGCCACCTGCTGCGCACTTAAATTCTCTCTTAGGCTGGCTCCACTACATGCACACAGCTCTCCTTGATGGATGTCCCATGGCCTTGGCATCTCTAATATTTTGGGGTCTCCACTGCAACTTAGGGCTTCACCTTCACTGCCTCATGCAATGGCCTCTCAGAACCTCTGCAGGGACTCCAACCTTGCCACATGTTGCCTGGCCTCAGCTTCTACGATTCCTTCAGTCTTGCATTCTCTATGCCTTCAAAACTAGTACCACAGAAGGATGCTGTCAAATTCTAATGCCAGCTCAGGATAGAGACTGGCCCACCTGGGCCACAGGTGTATCAACTTCTGCATGCTGACCTTGCAGAAACATTTCCAGTGTTTGAATATTCTGCCTTGAAATTTCCTTTTCCAAACAAATTAGTCCAATGTCTTTTTTTCTATCTTTTTAAGACAGGGTCTCCCAGCAGCCACAGCTGGCCTGGAACTCACTATGTGCACCAGGCTGGCCTCAATCTCACAGAAATTCATCTGCCTCTGTCTCTTGAGTACTGAAATTAGAGGCGTGTACCATCATGCCCAACTTAGTCGTATAACTTTAAATTCAACCTCACTCAGGTTCTCTGGACAAAGGCAGAGTGAAGCCAGACTTTTGGCCAAAATAACGCACTGGGCCCCTAGCCCAGTTCCCCGTAGTGTTCTATTCTCTTCTCAAACCTCATGATCCAGGTCTCCACATTTCTCTATCATCATTGTTTTCAAGCTTCCATCAGAATGGAACATTAAGTTCTGCTTCCAGAATTCAATATCTTTTTCCAACCCAAAGTACCAGACTCTTCCACATTCCTCCCAGAAGATAGTGGAAAAGTCTAAGAGCCACATTGTCAGGTTTATCACAGCAATGGCCCCACTTCTTGACACCAATTTCTTTCATAATTCCTTTTCTAATGCTTTAATAAAATACCTTGACCAAAGCCATTTAAACTGGTAATGGGTTTATTCCTGCTCACAGTTCAGGGATACAATCCATCGTGACAAAGAGGTAAGGCAGCAGGAGCTGGAAGAAGTGGAAGGCTGGTCACATTTGCAGTCTTTAATCTAGGATCATGGTCTTCAATTCATAATCCTCCTGATTCAGCCTCTAGAGTACTAGGAGTATACTAATCATTATTTGAAAGAATAAGAAGATATGTGGTCAAATCAACTGGTGAAACTCAGAGTTAAAAAGAAATCTAAATGGATTTATTTCAGGATTCCTCATGGCCTTTAATGTATTTCTGTGTTGATGTATATTATAGCATTTATTACATTATCTAAATAATAAAATGCTACATAAACATGCACCATGATATATAAAGGCATGAAATAAATGATACAGGCCCGCAAAAAAGATGAGAGACTTCCTTGGTTTGGGCATTAAAGGAAGGCTTTCTATAGGAAGTAATGACAGAACCATGGGAATAGTTTATTTCATCTCTTGGGGGTAACTAAGAATGCCTAGATGTGCCAGGTGCAGTGGCTCATGCCTTTAATTCCAGCAGCTGGAAGGCAGAGGTAGGCAGATCTCTGTGAGTTTCAGGTTAGCCAGGTCAGTATAGTAAGTTCCAGGTCAGTCAGGGCTACAGAGTGAAACCCTGTCTTAAAAAAAAAAAAAAAAAAAAAAAAAAAGGCAGTGCCAGGCATGGTGGCACATGCCTTTAATCCCAACACTCAGGAGGCAGAGGCAGGTGGATCTCTGTGAGTTCAAGGCCAGCCTGGTCTACATAGTGAGTTCCAGGACAGCTGGGGCTACAGGGAAACCCTGTCTCAAAAAGACATAAATAAATAAATAAATAAATAAATAAATAAATAAGACAATGCCTATGGAACTGGAGAGATGACTCAGCAGTTAAAAGCACTGGCTGCTCTTGCAGAGGACCCAGGTTGGGTTCCCAGCACCCACATGGTGGCTCACAATCATCCATAACTCCAGTTCCAGGGATCCAATACCTTCTTCTAACAGGCACTATATTTATGTAGAACACTTACATACATGTAGGTAAAACACTCATACACATGAAATTAAAAACTGGAGAGATGACTCAGCAGTTAAAAGCACTGGCTGCTCTTGCAGAGGACCCAGGTTGGGTTCCCAGCACCCACATGGTGGCTCACAATCATCCATAACTCCAGTTCCAGGGATCCAATACCTTCTTCTAACAGGCACTATATTTATGTAGAACACTTACATACATGTAGGTAAAACACTCATACACATGAAATTAAAATTATTTAGCTAATTAAGTAATTAAAATTTTTTAAAGAATGCCTAGATGTAAGATAATGGCAGACTAGCACCAAGATCCTAGGCTATGCTGCTACTGATGATTAGCAGGATGCCTAATTGCCTACATTCTGCTGGCTTCTTCCAGCTCTTCTCTGCTAACCCAGTCCTAGTTCTCCTAAATTTTTGAAGTGACATTTTCCATACTTGTTAGTCAACATCCTTCTCATTCCCACACTCAACACAGGTATGCACATGCACACACACACACACACACACACACACACACACACACACACACACACACACACACACACACACACACACCACAAACTCTCCACTTTAAATAGAATATAAAAAGATAAGTCCTGAAGATTCTAAAATATTTTATCTGTAGAGTTCTTCCCATGTGACTCAAAGGTTTGCCCAGGGTGACTCTTGAAGAAAGAGAAAAAGAAAAACACCAGCACTGTAAAGAAGATAGAGATTGCCTTTCTTATTTCATTTGTCTTCTATTGGGTATATTGATTTTCCCTGAGATCTATCAATTTGGGTGGCAAAGTAAAGATTAAATGGTTCAAATGTCTGCCTGCAGCAGCAGATTTTGCTGTCTATGGACTCATCTCATGTTTGTTCATATTCTGGAAGCAACTTGGGCCTCAGCTTTTGGTTAAGAATTGACGAAACACAGAGCAGAGTCCAGGGATGTGAAGTGAAATATTCTCAGGCAAAGAAACAATGACTGTAGTAGCTGCAAAATGCAACATTGATTCCAGTTTTCTTTCACTTACTTGTGTGTTTTTTTAATAGTTAACACAAACAGTGAGATATGACTTTTAAATGAACAGTGTCCCCAATGCCTTGTTGAATGAGAGAAACACACAGTAAGAAGTATGGTAGGGTTTCTTTGAGATATTCAAGGGGAAATGATTTTTTTCCTTTTTTCCTTATCCAGTTCTGGTTTACTGCATATGAGTTTTTTCTTCATTAATATTTTATGAAGTAAGACATCATTCAGGTGGTTACCTTCCGACGGCTCAGATCAAGGCTGTTTTCTGCATACCTTGGGAAAAAGAAGATACTTGATGGAAAAATAATGGGAGAATTCCATTTCTTTGCAGAGATCTTTTAAATCCAGCCTGCTCGGGGTGCTACTCTGAAAGAACTGGTCAAAGAGGTCACAATTATTTTAGTCCTTCAAAGACCATGAGGTAGATGAATCACCTCTCTGTTGTCATGATGCTAGCCATTTCAGTTTGGATTGAGCTCAGGTATCAACACCACCATGCATTCACTCTACACTGACCTGCTGGGGTTGTGGCATCAGCACCCAGTGGGGGTAGGTTGTGCTTTCTCTCTCCTATGTCTTCACTTGTTTCTTCTCTTGCTTTTTCCTATTCTCTATACCACTCTGACTCCTTCATGGTTGGAGAGACATAATAGAGTTTAGAGCATGAAAGGGCAAGGGACAAAAAATTTTGCTTGCCTGGCGCTGTTTAATAGGAGGTTGATACCCTCACACTGCAAGTGCCAACATTCTGGCTGCTTCTCCCAGTGCTCTAGTTTGCATCTTTATTGCTGTGCTAAAACACTGTGAGTAAAACCAACCTGGGGAGGAAAGGGTTTATTTCACCTCATACTCCTAAGATACAGTCCATAACTGAGAGAAGTCAAGGCAGGGACTCAAGGGAGGAACCTGGAGGCAGGAAATGAAGCAGAGATCATGGAGGAATGCTGCTTGCTTACTGGCTTGCCTCCCCTGGCTTGCTCAGCTAGCTTTTTTATTCAAAGCAGGCCCACCTGCCCAGGGATAGCACCACCTACAGTGAGCTGGGTCTTCCTATATCAATTATTAATTGGGAAAATGCCTCACAATTTTTTTTTCTTTCTTTCCTTATCCAGTTTTGATTTACTGCATATGGGTTTCTTCTTGATGGCCACAGGTCAATAGGATGTAGAAAATTACTCATTTGAGGTTCCCTTTTCCCAAGTGACTCTAATTTATGACAAGTTGACAAAAACTAACCAGTACACATAGCCAATGGGAATGGTACTCTACAGTTCCCAGACAGGAATGGGGTTCCTTCTGGTTGACCATCTATGAACCACTTCTAGCTTTTATGAGTAATTGGACTGCCAGCCCCTCTCTATGGGAAGTACCATGTTGACAGTCCTTTTGAGATGAGTTTTCCAAGGTGCTGTCACTCAGATACCTTCTGAATTGCCCACTTAGGTCAAGGAAAAAGTCAATATCTTTACAGCATCAGACTCTAGAAATTTATTGGCAACAAAATTATTCCTCTCTACTCTGTCCCCCTGGACCTCTACAATAAGGTTCTGGTTTTTACCTTCTTAAGAACTCTGATTAGGACTGGTTCAGGGGGTAAAGTGCTTGCCATACAAGCATGAGGACCAGAGTTCAGATCCTCAGAATCCACACAAACATCAGATGGATATGATGACCCAATTTTAATTCCAGCATTCCAAAGGCAGAGACAGAATTCCCAGAGCAAGGTGGCTAGCAGGACTAGCTATGAGGTTTGTTTGATCAATCAAACCTCTGGATTGATCTGAGAGACCCTGCTTCAGTGAACGATGTGGAAGGTAATTGAGGAATATTTCTGATGTCAACATTGGGTCTCCAGGCACATACATGAGCATCTGAACACATACATGCATCCACACACATGCAAACATGCACATCACATACCTACTCATGAAATGAAAAAAGAATATAAAAGGACTCTAATCACCTTCATGATAAGGTCCAAGGCAATTTTAGAGCCCAGGACGTTTGGTACATGTGGGAAATGATGATATTAGATGGCAGTTTTCCTCTTCTCCTTCCACAAGTGGTTCCCTTAGTTGGCCCCCCTGAGATCAAGGTAAGAAAGAGGAAGCAAGCAAGCTGACTTCTCTCCTTGAAAAGTCAAAAGCAAACATAGCAATGGCAATTCTCTTCAGACACCCTGTGCCAAATCTGTTTGATTCATCTCTAGCCTTCTCAGATATCCATATGTGAGGGGAAAGATGGGATAAAATTGGGAGAGTCACCTTAAGTGACAGGTGATGACACTTAGCATATTAATGATTCTTCTTTGCTCTTTAGACTATAGAGATTCTTAGCTAGGTGTGATGAAAAACACCTTTAATCCCAGCACCTGGGAGAAAAAGACAGAAGTACTACAAGTTTAAGTCAAGCTTGGGTTACACAGCAAAACCTTGTCTTCTGGGAGGAGGAAAGGGAAGGGAAGGGAAGGGAAGGGAAGGGAAGGGAAGGAAGGGAAGGGAAAAAAGCAGAGAGTCTTATTACCCATGTTCTTGCCTTGAGCAAACACTAGGAGAAATCTGTATCACAGAGCTCTTTGTTACTGTGTCAAAATATCAGGAAAATGACTTTTAAAGGAGGAAAGATTTTTTGGACTCATGCTTTCAGAGTCCATGGCCCCATTGCTTTGAGCCCAAGATGAAGCAAAACCTCACATGGTGCGAGCATGTGCAGAGGACGCTCGCTTCATGGCAGGAAGCATAAAGAGCAGGAGGAACAGTCATCACAGGCACATATCCAGTGACCTCTACCTAGATCCCACCTCCTACCTAGCTCCTACCACTTTCCCAAAAATGCCATTAAGTTATGAATCCATAAATGGATTAATCCTTTGAGGTCAGAGCCCTCATGATCCAATTGCTTCTCTAAAGTTCCACTTCAGTACAGTGCACTGGGGACCAAGGTTTCAACCCATGAGTTCTAGCAGGAGAGGGAGGAGATTTCATACTCAAGTTTAACAAAGTCCCACCCAATGTTCCTGTACATTTATTTCATCTCTGAACACTGTATAAAAAGAATGGAATCTGGTTGTATTAGAGCAAAAGCCGCCCTAACTCCTGAACTAGACATTTATGAACATAACTTTCTGATATGATATGTAAAGTAGGTGAGTAGATTTGTTGACTTGCTCTCTTTGGGTGCCGTCTGTTCACCATGGCAGCAGACTAGTGAGCACATATTTCTTCAAACCAGGTCTTAACCAGAGAGACAGCTTGTTCAGACAGCTAGCAAGATGAAAACAGACAAGGCAACTTAGAGCAAAAACTGTGGTGAACGGGGCCAAATCACATCTGAGTCGGAGGCTGCCTTTGGTGTCACAGCCAAGTCACGGGCAAACTCTGGGGAAATTCTCGGTATCTGGGCTGTTTGAAAAATAAATGTCTGGAACTGTCCTCCTAGGGAGATTTTCTGACTATAAGAATTCACTGATTATACATGAAAGTTTTAGCTAACACAGAGAGCTGCTGCAAGGGAGATCCTTGGGCCACACTCAAACATTACTCAGGAGGCCTGAGTGTCAGTTAGCATTGCCAAGAATTATCTTAACTGAATTTCAAAGTGGTTTTCCCCCCATAGATGCCTCAGGTTCTTTTAAGTATAACTTAAAATTAGGCAATAATAGGCTAGCTTCCTAGCTCAATGTGGCCAAGCAGTACAGACTCCTGAGGAGTGGCAATGAACTTCTTGATTGTTAATCTTATGGGGAACCCACTGCCTCCATATACACTCATTCACTTTAGTTTGAATGTTTTGGTTGGTTGATTGTGGTTTTTGTTTATTTGTTTTGAGACAGCATCTCATTTTTTGCTATAACCTAGGCTGGTCTCAAATCATAATCTTCCTGCCTAGGCCTCCCCAAAGCTAGGAATGTACCACCATGCATGGCCTCAAGTTTTAACTCTGAGCCTGCAGGCTCTTCAATGATTTGATTGATTATAAAATCTTGTCTACTTAGAACACATTGACAGATGTTTCATATCTAAACTACTTTCATCATACTCAAATCCCAAATTTCTGATAAAAATCACTTTTGCTTAAGGTTCTAGAAACTCAGGAGCCCTGAGCCACATAGAAGGGTTGGCCTCATTGAACTGGGCAGGAAAATTCTCATAATGCCATGTGCTGGACATAGAGAGCTCCTAAGAGCTCCAGGCTGCTTTCTTTCCTTTCTGTGGACAGGAGTTAAATGATACCTGCTCCCACCCATCTCCAGCTGTTTCCTCAGTGATGATTGCACCAGTGACATGCTCAGGGCTTTGTCATTTCTCCAGCCTAGCTTCCTGTGACAGATATCTGAATAACGGCTTATGACTCATCCCTGCCCCTTTAACTGGGACAATAACTTTGGATGAGTTGTCTTTTGTTTACTAGTGAGAAACAGCATTTTATTCATATGGTCACTAAATAGTACCAAACTGTGTCAACAAACGTTTTGAATGATGGAGAAGAAAAGGGAAACGACAGAATGTGGTCTAGTCTAGCGCTTCCGTGTAAGGCTCGGTGTCAGCAGTCTTGTAGCATTCCTGACAGCCTCAATGACTCACTTTGGGCAAGTCATACTATGTTTGCTGGTTGCTTTTTGGACCAGAAATGTGACTGCGGTTTGCTTGGCCCAGGATCAAGTTGTTGGATAGGCACTTCAACTACAAATGCAGGACTGAAAAGATTATCCACACAGCAGGTAAGTAACTGTCCTTGACTATGAAGTGTCTGTCATTGCAAAAAAAAGATGAATTTGTGATGGGACTGTGAATGAGAAATTTCTCTAGCTCAGCACATTAATAAGACAGGCCAATGACAACACAGTGGACAGTAACAGGGATGACAGAATATATGGGCTCCAGTAGGGTGGGGGTGGGGGCTATGGGAGGGTGCCATTTGGGATGTGTGTGTGTATAGATGAACAAGATTGTTTGGGATGTTTCTGTATGAAATACACACAAAAAAAATCAACAAATAAAAAAATGAGTTATATTTGAGGAAGAAGCATTAAAATTTGCTTCATGTTAATTAGTAAAGGTGAAAAACATTACCATTGAAATCTACCTGATGACTTTATATCCATGCTCAGGTGACAAGGATCTGTATGTAACTGACTGTGACTAGTAATAATCAGATACATAGAGATTAGAGACTCTTGTACAAACATCTAAGTGTTAGTAGCATTAAAAATTAATTTTTCTATATGAAACAGTCTATTTTAAAACGAAATGGAGATCTTTTTTAAAGGTTAAAACCTCATTCAATTTTATGTCTTACAGGGTTTATACTGAGTTCAATATTGTTATAACTATATTAATTCAACTGTGAACACAAAAATTTACAGCAAATTTTGAAAGAGATGCATCTTTCCTCTGGAAATTTTTATTGAATATTGTCTTAGTTTGTTCTTCATTGCTGTGACAAAACACTCTGACCACTACCAACTTGGGGAGGAAAAGGTTTATTTAGCTTACATATCCCAGGTCACAGTTCATCCGGGAGCTCAAGGTAGGAACTCAGGGCAGAAACTTAGAGGCAGGAGCTGGTGGAGTACAGGCCATAGAGGAGTGCTGCTTACTGGCTTGCTCTAATGGCCCCTGCTCAGCCTGCTTTCTTATGCAACACAGGCCCACCTGCCCAGGGGTGGCACTACCCACAGTGGGATGGGCCTTCCCACATCACTCATCAAGAAGATGCCCCTCAGACATTGGCCACAGGCCAGTCCAATAGAGGAAATTCCCCAACTGAGGCTCCCTCAATCTAGATGTGTCAAATTGACACTAAAGCTATCCAGCACAAATATGTTAATGGTGTAATGAAATGCTTCTTCTAATCGTGTGGTCATTAAACAAATAATTAAAAATAAATAAATAAAAAGTAATAATAATAATAATAATAATACAGGCCAAAAGTGGAACAGATTGTTTCAAGTGATGATTTTCAGGTTTGTTTAGGGACTTCTAGAATCTTTAGAGAATCTTTAGAGATCCTTCTCACCTTGGACAGAATGATTTCCCTCTTCATGGCTGTGCCAGTTTGGGTCCTCCTAGAAGCAAGCACTAAGCTAGAATCAGGTAGGGAAGAGGATTCCTGGGGAGAAATGACTGTGAAGGACTAAGGCAGAAGAAGCCAACATAGCTGGGACAAGATTGGCATCCTTGGTGCTGTAGGCACTGTGTCTAAAAGCCATCACATTTTTAAGGTTCCATGACAATGTTTTAATTTCAGTTATTTATTATTTCATTTTATGTGTATGAGTGTATTGCCTGCATTTATGTTAAGTGCACTTGGTCATGCAATGCCCAAGGAGGTCAGAAGAGGGCATCAGATCCCCTAGAACTGGAGTTATGGACTTGTCAGCCACCATGTGGGTGCTAGGAACTGAGGCCAGGTCCTCTGCAAACCACTGAGCTATTTCTCCAGCCCTAAATTCATGTTATTTTAAAATAAAAACAAAAGCAAAAATAACAAATCCAGCCTAGATGACTTCATCTTTACATCAATGTAGTCATAGACTAGACATTTTCATACTGAATGGAGGAATGAAAGTACCTAGTACCCACAGAAATTATAATGTGACTCTGGGTGAAAAGCACCTTCAGCACATGGTGCAAATCCCAAGAAAGAGGAGCAGCCAGACCACAGGGAGAATGGTGCAGCTCTAGTCTCCTGGTTGCTCATTCACTGTGAACAGCTAGAGTGGTGTGTCCTTGGTACAAACACTATCATGGATCTAAAGGTGAGGAGACTGAGGCTGACAGGCAGTTAAGGTACCTATAGCAAGTTCTCCTGAAAGAGAACTCAGTGGCCCACCTCCATGGCCCCTCAGTGAGGTAACCAAGGAAACAAAGTATTATAGCCCTCTCTCTCTCTTCCTAAAGGTACATCTTGTGAAGGGATATTGTTTCACTGATAAAACATATTACAAAAGACAATAAAGACTTGATCTCTGTCTTTGATGTGCACATGAGTTCTTAGCAAATGGAGTCATGTTAGAATGAAGTTGAAGTCAAGCATGGTCATAAGTCGTTTTCTTTACTAAGTTGGCTTGACCTCAAGATTTTATTAGAGGAGTATTTGACCTTAAGACATGAGGTGGCCTTACTACCATATTGAAAGTTCTTTGATTATGTCCAACCTGCATTTTATTTGGCCCACACAAAGTTTATATATATATATATATATATGGGAGAGTTTATTATATGTTAAATTTATATACTGTGGTCCTAACTCCTGGTACTTCAGAGTGTGACCTTGTTTGCAAACAGAGTGGACAGCAGGTTGCTCTATGTTGGGGGAAACATGAGGCTAAGACTTCTTACATCCTAATATCCTGATTAGCATAGAGTCAGTCATAAGTAGGTTCTATAACCTCCCATAACAGTGTCACTATTCGGGGACCAAATGTTCAAACACGTGAGCCTGTTGGAGACATTTTACATTCAAAGCATAGCATGGAGTCATTGAATATGCAATTAATGAAGATGAAGTCATGTGGAAGTAAGGTGGATTAATTAATTAAATTTAAAAACATTCAAGAGGATGTGCTACATGCAAATACTGGTCCATTTTATATTTGGGACTCAAGCATTGAGAGTTCAGTATGTTCAATGGGTCCTAGATCTAATCTGATCTGGTTACTAAAAGATGACTGTATTTTCATTTTAGATATCAGGAAATTGAGGCCTAGAGAAATTAGGAAATCTGCTCAAGGTCTCAGCACTACACCAGGGAAGCAGGAGTCAAAATCAGTTCTTTTCGATGGCAGGCCAAAGCTGTCCCGATTCTGCTACATGATTTCTCTGTTTTCAGCCTTCAGTGGAAGTCAGGCTGTGGATTTTCCCGGTGGTAGTGTCACTAGGGTCTGTCAACAGTGGTATCCCAAGTTCAGACTCCCAAATTCTAGCCCTGCCTACAGTCCATTGACTTACATGATCTATTAGCAATGTACAAATTACCATCTAGTTTGTGTGGACACTCTTTAAGTTTCACTCAAATATAACATTTTGTATAAATTAGAAAAACTGCCCAGGCATGTTTCATAATAGATGGTATGTTCTTGAGGTCTTATAACTCAAAGACTTGGGAAGGGATCACATCTGATACAGTGATGTGTTCAGACTATGAAAATTCAAGTCCTTTGCAGATGACACATCTCCCTTCCTGTATGGATAATTTACTTCAGTGAAAGAGAAAAAATGTTAATGCTTCTCACTTGACATTTAGAGTGTGTAAAAAACCCAGGTGCCCATCTCCCAGGTAAGACATTTATGTACTCATGACCAGGCTGCTTTACATGCATCATTTTTCTCTCCACCACTCCCAATGCACTGTGCTGAAGTGAGTTCCAGAACAGAACAGATTCATCTGCAGTCTCCCAGCTTGTCTTACCCTATAATCTGTTTGTGATTTCCAGGTCACTATATGTATGTGGACTCAGTTTACGTCAAACATTTCCAGGAAGTGGCCCAGCTCATCTCCCCAATGACTACGGCTCCCATGTCTGGCTGCCTGTCCTTCTATTATCAGCTCCAACAGGGGAATGACAGTGTCTTCTCTCTTTACACTCGGGATGTGACTGGCCTGTACGAGGAGATCTGGAAAGTAGACAGTCCAGGCAATACTGCCTGGAACCTTGCAGAAGTCGAGTTCAGTGCTCCTTACCCTATGGAGGTAAGTGTTGCCTGGCGCGGTGGTATACAGAGATGCCACACACAGGCCTGGACGTCAATCCACTCTACAGCCTCACATTCGTCTTTCTTTCCTGACATCAGTCACTTTTTAAAATTTAATAACCACATGATTAGGAGAAGCATTTCCAATAGATACACATTGGATTTCTTTTTAAAGTCTTATTTTTGTTTGAGTAAACCATAACTGTATCCATTTATGTAGTAAAATGTGAAATTTTTTAGCTAGGATCTCACTGTATAACCATGGCTGGCCTCACACTCACAGAGTTCCACCTGCCTCTGCCTCTCCAGTGCTTGGATGAAAGGTGTGCACTGCCATACCCAACAAAATGTGATATTTTGATACCTGTATACTAAGCATGATAATAGAGTCATGATAATTAGCACATGTATCATCGCAGACATTTATCATTTGTTGGCAGGGCAACATTCAGAATGTTCTCTCCTAGGTATTCTGTATTATACAATACATCATTATTGAGTATATTTGACCTATAGTGCATTAAGAAAAAATTATTCTTCCAACTCAATTGTAATTTTGTATCCACTAACCAACATGTCCCTTTCCCCTTCTACTCCTGATGTACCTCTATTATAATCTTTTTTTAAAAAAAACTTAAGACTATTTTTGTGTGCTTTTTCAATTTAATTTTTGAGGATTTTATACACAAGTACTATATTTACATCACTTCCATCCTTCTTTCTCGCCCCTCCAACTCATCCTATGTCCCTCTCACTCCCTCTCCAATACATGACCTCTTCTTCTACATATATGTTCATATATGTAAACTACCTACTGAACCCACTTAGTGTTGCTCATATGTGCATGTGTTTAGGTACTTGGGACTGGATGATCAGGGAGCTCAACCATGGAGAAAGCCGATTCTCTCTCTCAGCAGCCATTGATTGTCTATAGCACTCCATGCAAAGGTGGAACCTTGTGAAATTCCCCCCATTCATGTTGGTATATCAGATGATATTGTCACTGTGCAAATTTTGTTTAGGCAACCATACAGTTGAGATTTCATGAGTGCATCTTCCCTGTCATGTTTTGAATACTATCTAGCAGCAGGCATCCTGGTCCTCTGGTTCTTACAGTCTTTCTACCCCCTCTTCTATGATGTTCTCTGGGCCTTAGGTATAGGGGTTGTACTGTAGGTGTATCAATTGGGGCTGAGCACCCCACAGTTACTTTTTCTCTTTATTTTTGACTGTTATGAATCTTTGTGATAGCCTTTGTCTGCAAAACGAAGCTTCTTTAATAAAGGGTCAAAGCTAAACTTATCTGTGGGTATAAGGCTAATTATTTAGATTACAGTTAGAAATTATATTGGTTTAGGAAAATGGAAATACTAGGTTCTCTAGTGCTAGTGTCGATGACCTCTCCAGTCACAAGTATTTGGCTATGTTCATAATATTAGGCATGAATTCCTTCCTACTGAGATGGACTTAATCCCAATTAGACAGTTGTTAGTTACCCCCAAGATAAAAGTACCATTATTGCATTATTGGAGATATCCTTCCAAGCTGGTCATTGTTATGGTTTGTAGACTTTACAGCTAAGTGTGATTATTGGTTGCTTCTCTCACCTGACAGCTTGATAGCACCTTCTGATTCTATGAGAGCTAGACCTCAGTGAGGAGGCTTCCAAGTCAGTTCTAGCTTGATTCCTCCAAGTCCTATGTCCTAAGTGTATGGTATCTTTAGCTATAGGGCCTTACCTTCAAGTTCTGGGAGGCAACCAAGGGCTGTGACAATAGCCTATATTCTTTTGGGAGTATCTCAGACTTTCTTGATCAGAAACTCACAGGGAGGTTTCCCACACCTGGCACTGGGGTTTTTGTTAGTCTATGGCTCTTGGGGGAAATATTATCTCCCCATGTGGTATAATTCCCTTTAAATCATACATAGTTCATGCACATATATCATCAGGAAAGTAAAAAAAGATCATGGGGTGGAGGAGAAGACACTCTAGAGGAGGGACAGAAGGACGATGATGCTATAAAAGGGAAAATGGGAGAAATGGAGGTTGGGACTTTAACTGGGGAGTGGAGAGGGAGGGCAATGCAGAGGGAGAAGGAGAAAGGAGAGATAAAGAACTCTAAGGATGTTTGAAAAAGTCATAGTTAAACATATTATTTCATAAGCTTACTTAAAAATACATAGACAATATATGAGTGTGAGCTATATATGGTTTAAAGGGAATTATACAACATGAGGAGAAAATGCTTCCCCCAAGAGTCAAAGACTAACAAAACCAGGAGCTCAGAGTCCCAGAGCACATTCCTGAACTTTACCCTAATGTTCCCAGTCACCTGGCTGTGGTCTTTGTGCTCTACTCAGATAGATATTTGGGGCAGGCAAAGAGAGATTCTTTAAGTACTGGTCTTTGGAAGCTTTTGCTTCTCTCTGTGTTGGGCATCAGAAGGAGGTAGGAGCAACCGTGGCAGCAAGTGCCGCCCTGTAGCTGCAGCTCTTGTGAGGTCTCTGATTTCTAGACCCTGCACCCTACAGGTGTTACAGTGCTTGTGTCGGCCTCTGATGTCACTATTCCTCAGCCTTGAACTCCAACTCTTGGCTTAGGGTCTGAGACCCTTGACCCCAAAGATTTGACAGCTCTCTGAAACTTTTTCAGTGACAAAGACTTGTGGGTTCTCTTCTGCGAACTCTTGCATTCTTTTATCCTTCTTTAGTCTCTGTTTTCCATCTTTTACCCTCTCTCCAATTTCACTCCCTGTGTTCTTCCTATCCAGCCACTCTCAAGCTATGTAGCTGCTCCTTCAGCTGTCCAGGACCAGCTGCCTTGCCACCTTGGCAGCTCTGCCTTCTTGACAGCTCTGTTGCCGCTGTACTGCTGCTCTATCTGCTGTCTCTGCTACTTCACATTACTAGCTCAGCCCACACTACAGAAAGTAGCTAAGATCACTGGAGAGAATCTTTTTATTGAGCCTAATGTTTCAACACCAGGGAAGGCGGCCCAGCAGTGTTTTCCAATCAATTCACTAAGCCAGCCTGAGCAGCTTGCTTATGTAGTTAGAGAATCAATCACAGCCGTGGAGGCTTATGTTGGAATCAATCACAGTCTTGCTTCTTTAGCACTAGTCACAGAAGCCCTTTTGCCAGGCCCGTCTGGCATAGGTGAAAATGGTTGCAAGGTCATCTAGAGTCCACTGAGACTTGTGTTAGCAAAACATCTGGTACAAACTGTCCGACAGCCCTGGCTGGAGTTGTGCCTTCAGAAGCCAGGGCAATCTTTTGTAACCATTGTGTAGTTTTCTCAGGGTGTCTATGCAGCATTCAAGATGGCTGGTGCTGGCACAAGAGTAGCCTGGCTGGTTGCTAGACTGATAGTCCTTTGACTCAAAGCTGTCTAGGCAGCAAGAAAGAGCTGATAACTACTAATTAGGGAGTCAGGTTACCCCATCCCTAGCATCTCTGCTTATTGACAGGAAAATGAACAACAGAAGGAGTGCTTACAACACAAATTTAAAGAAGTTATCATACTATCATATGATTAGTATCATAATGATTATCAATACTAATCATGGTTTTCACAGGTTTTAACCATGCTTAACACCTGCACAGTGTCCTAAGGAGAGTTGGGTCCCCTTTATCTATGTTACCAAGAGCAGTTTTGAAGGTTTCTGTTAATTGGGGTTTCCCTTCATTTGTGTTTCTAGAAAAAAAAATACTTTCTTTGCAGCAAAAATAATGTTATAAACTCAGAAATAAACTATTAGAACCTTAATTTGAAAGAAATCATGGCGCCTTTTATGACATTAATTGACATTTTATGACATTTTACAATTATATAAATTATAATTATCCAAAGAAAAAGAATTAGAAATTTCAAAGAAGCAAATATAAGTTGAACGATGATGGAGTTTATTTCCATAGACTTTTTCTAAGCCCATATTTGAATACATATCTGCATGTATATATGCTGTTCAGAGCTGTCAACTTCTTTCAATACTGTCTAATAAAGTAAATAAAATTACCCCATATTTACAGATGATAAAGAAGAAAACAGTGTCCAAGAAGGTTGACATCTTTTTTCTAGGTCACACAGCTGGTAAATGCCAGAGAGCTTAGGAAACTTCCTAGACTGAAATTTAACACGGCTGAAGGAAGAGGCTCAGTTCTGTCTTGGGCCCCCACAGGGCCTCAAGGATTTGAGGGTGGAGCATCATGGTTGCTATGTGTGGAAGATTGCTATGAGGATTTGGAGCTATAAGTAGAGTCTTAGTTACCAGCAGTTATTAATACCCCCACTTTTCACTTTGTGCTTTTTACAGTGTCTTTCTCCAGTTCCCTTTAAAGAGCAGAAGTGACTTGTTCCTCTGGCTGCTTTTCAGTGGCTCCATCTGCTACCCTGCTGTCGAACTGAAGTACACTGGTTTCTGATGTACTCTGTCTGCTCTAATGTGCCTGACACCATCCACCTCCTTCCTATCCCTCTCAGCTCCCTTACCCCAAACAGCCCCAGAGAGAACACAGTGCCTCTCTAGAGTGTGAGCTATTTCCTGTCACAAAGTCTGACCAGGGCTTGATTTGCTCTTACAGCCCAGTGGAAAGTTTTTTGTGAGTTTGGGTTATAAGGAGGAAAGGAAATACATATACTACCTCAGAAATTTTCCCCTCTGCTAAAGTCAAAGAAGTCACACATTTATGCACACACACACGCACGCGCGCACACACACACACGATTGTGTTTTCTTTACTAACTCCTCTCATCCAACAGAAACTCTTCAGGCAACACATGCATGAATGAAGCAGTGCTAAATTTCTTTTAAGAGCACTTGAAAAGTCATAATCCTGGCCACTACTAAACCTCAACATGTAGCTTTGGGTTTCTATGTGTGTGATTTTGCTACACTAATCTGAACCTATGATTGATATTGTTTGTTTTGGCTAATTGCCAAGAAAAGGAATTGTCATTGCAGAAATCAGTAAATTCAATGGCAATGTATGTTCAAGTGTATTTCAACAAGGAAAACAACATAAGAGACTGTTCTGAACCAGAGAGCACACTGCCATATTGGCTATGTTTAGAAGATCCTTAGCAGAAATATCTCTCTTTATCTTTCTGTTCATGAACTAAGTCTGTTCTTCCCTTCCTTTACCAGACATCTGTGTCAAGTTTGGGGTGTGTGTGTGTGCGTGTGTGTGTGTGTGTGTGTGTGTACATCCAAATTTTCTCTTTTATAAAGACTATAAAGGCATCAGTCATTTGGATTAGAGGCCCACCCTTCTCCAGTGTGACTTCATCTTAATTACGTATACAGAAAGCTTAGTCTGCAATAAGGTAACAAACTTAGATTCTAGGGGTTAGGACTTCAGTGTCGAAATTTTAGAGGGACACACAGTTCAGCCTACAGCAGACCTGACTTCCCACACATCAACAGGTAGGATGCTGAGTAGCAGCTGCCCGCTTTGCATAGACTTTTCTTCTCACTTCTCAGGAATCTGCATCACAGTAAGCCAATTTCATGCATTTATACAACCTGCCTGGCCCTTGCTGGCATTTAAGTTTCAAGTCTTGATCCACACAGTCTTATGCTGTCAACTCACACAGCATAACTACATACCTGGAGTGTTTTCCCAACACAATTGGAGCTGTGCTGGCCACACTTAATCCCTTATTGTCACAGACAGAAAGTCAGTGAAGCTCAGAGTTAATGGGTAGTAGATAAGAAAGCAAAACTAAAAGAGCTGATATCATTATCCCATGTTCTTTCCATCAATTGAAACATGCCTGGAAATGCCCACATACAGCACTTTTCCTGACTGCTGCATTTCTGCCCAGGCTCCCATCTGAAGTGCCACCAAGGAAGGGATTCTGAGGGGTTAGCTCCCTGTGGATAGGGAGAGACCCTGTTTTAAAGAATAAAGCAGAATGACAGGGCAGGACACCCAACTTCCTCCCCTGGTGCCTCAATCTCCCCCCGCCCCCAGGGGAGAACCCAGTCTATTTTCTTCATTTACTCTGTTTTTCTTTTAATTGAAGCCCATGATGTAATGAATTCTAGAATTTTATCAGAAATGTTGGGCATGCCTGCTGGCACTCAAGTAAGAGGAAATAAGCCACCAGTAAAAAAAGAAAAAAATCAGGTGTCTTAGTCCTCATGACTTAATCACCTCCCCAAAGGACCCACACATTGAGGGTTAGATTTCAGCATATAAAAGTTCAGCAGGCAGAAACACTAGACCATAGCAGTTTTCCTTAAAATAGACTGCACATTGAATAGGGAGCTGCCCAAACACTTACAATTTGGAACTTGATTACATAAGTCCTTATAACTTGGCCTCAGCTGGTTTGATTGAAAAGTCATTTAAAATCATTATAAGAGCAAGAAAGTATGTAGATATGTGCTGATGTGTCATTTTCCTCCCCAGGTTATTTTTGAAGTTGCTTTCAATGGTCCCAAAGGCGGTTATGTTGCCCTGGATGATATTTCTTTCTCTCCTGTTCACTGCCAAAGTCAGACAGGTGAGCACTTTATTTTTCCTCCATTTGGAATTTGCTTTTCTCATTAGATGTATTTAGTCAGCACTTTCTTTAAATTGTCTTTAATTTCCTTGCCTTTTATCTTGTATTTAAAAAGCTAATTAACTGAATAATCATTTTTTCTGGACTATTACCCTCTTTCATTCCTCCCTGAGTGAACTTAACTTTTCTGAAACTATACACGGGTTGTATTAAGGCACTTTTGTCTTCCCTCCCTACTAGGAAAAGAAAAATTAAATAGTATTAATTTATCCTAACCCATTTATTTCTTTCTTTAAAGATTATCTTGGGTCCATTGATGGGGAGCTAGATAGGTTAAAAAAATGCTTTTACAACCTATTGAATAGAATTCTAAAACTCTACTTTTAAGTATTCAAGATTTATAAATGTCCTTGTTTTTATAGATATTAGTATTTGGTTGGTATCTCTGGGTTGGTTTTAACCCCCCAAAAATGCTCTTATTCCCTTTTTAAAAGTGAACCCTTACATAATTTTATCATGGCCAAACCTATAATTCCATAACTTTGATGTTTGAAAAGAGAGGGAATTCTCTACTTTCTGGGGAAATAGATGAGCAATTGATTCCAAATGATTTAATGAACAAATGTTTTACAACAAGAAGGATGACAGTATATTAGTGATGACCCAGATAAATGCATTTGACCTGTTTGTTGAATTAGTTTCCTTGCAACACTCAGGGAGACACTGTGCCCATCCCACCTTACTAATGGGCACTCTTTCTGTATGTGGAGCATGGGCAATAAGCTGTTGAACCTGACCTTTATGGCCTGACTTTTTTTTTTCAGACAGAATTGGTTTCTAATGTTTTCAGCTATATCCTATCAAGGAGATTGAGATAATATGTTCTACTCAAGCTAAATTATTATCCCCAAATTAGAGCGAAACCTAATTTTCTGAAACTAAGTATTTTTTATTAATTATAATTTTTTAGAAAGGAGTTAAATGAGACAACCTCAAACCCAGAACTTCATGTGTGCTAGGCAAGCCCTCTACCACAACCCTCTCCACCTAGTTCTGTATTTACATATTTTAAATGATTTAATCCAAATGCCTAAACAGCCCTTCAATTTTAAAGAACACAGAAAATTTTTTTATGTCTCAGAAATTTGATTGCTCTCTTATACTACTAGTTAATGTCTCAATTATTATAAGAGTAATTTCATAGCATCTTTATAATTTTTAAAGTGTCTCTTTTCTGTTACTGGGCACTTACATTGAGCTTTTCTGTTTTCAAGCTATGCATATGGGAGAAGAAATATTTATTCAATATCTGTACTGGGTAGAGAATAGGATGAAAAAGTAGCCAGGAGGTGACAGAGTCAGCCTTTACAAATGTGCACCTTCTAAAAGACTGCAGAAGGCGTATTTCAACGAGACTCCCTTGGTCTAACTGGAGAAGGGAAAAGAAAGACTCCAACAAAGTGAAGCCTACTTGAAAGGGCCAGTGGCCAGTTTGCAATATACCCACACAAAGCCTCTTTCCCTAAAGAAACCTCCTCCCTATATCTTTTCATACAGTAGGCTAACCAGGCTCCATATGGGTCTTCAGAACTTCCCACCACACTAACCTGGTTTTACACACCACTTAATTGCATCATTATATGCAATTATATGCCCAAGAACAAGGACTTGGCGTTTCACTCCTATTCTCCCATTTACAAGCTAAGTGTCATAGTATTTAACCACTTTGAGATTCCATTTCCATAGCTACAGAGCAAGGAATCTGTTTCGCAAAATAGTTGTGAAGATGAATGAGCTAATGTGTTTGAAGACAGAAGTATAGAACATGAGACACAGAAAATACTTGGTCATGAAATGATATTACTTAGTTTTCAAAATACATTTATCTATTCCCGGGGGAAGGAAGGAGGATCAGACGAAAGCTAAAGAGAACCAGCAAAGAATACTGCCCTGGGATTCTGCCAGCCAGCTCTAGTCTACTTTACCCTTCACAGAGCAGCTGAAGGATAGATTCCGGATCCCTAGAAGCTGAGTCCATTATCTTTCGTACTTCATCTTACTTTTCACAGTTTATTCCCTTCTGCTTCATAACAGATACCAACTTTTCCTTTATCTTGATTAGCTCTAACTTCTTATCTTCATTTTCTCCAGCTGGATCTACAGTTTGTTCCCCTTATCTCTTGAGATGACTGAAACATGATTTCCAAGTATGGAAAGCTTATTGAGACATTAAGATTAATGTGTGCTGGATAGCTTTAGTTGTCATGGGAAGCAAGCTAAAGCACAGTGTTAATCCAGTTTCCGAGAAATGAGAGGAATCATAGGTGTTAAACACCAGAGTCTTGCTGCTCCCCCCAGTTACTTCCAAGAGACAATGAGAGCCCTCATATATACACTGAGTTATATGCCCTTTCCATGTCCTTTTCACCCACAAATGCCCTTGGTCCAACTTGCATGTGTGTCCAACCCATGGCTCATGGGTTTCATACAGCTGAGGATAGCTATGAATGTGACCTAACACAAAATTACAAGCTTAACTTAAAATTTTATGACTTTAAAAGTTTTATTATTTTTTAAATTTTTTTATGCGTGTATTGCCTGCATGTAGGTAAGTGTACCCATGTCATGAAATGCCCACAGAGGACAGAAGAGGCTGTTGGATCCCCTGGAACTGGAGTTACGGACAGCTGCTAGCTGCCATGTGGGTGCTGGGATTCAAACCTGGGTCTTCTGCAAGAACAGTCAGTGTTCTTAACCGCTGAGCCATCTCTCTAGCCCCTGACTTTTAAAAGTTTTTAAAAACTTGATTGAGCAGTCTCAAGCATAAATTTTGCAGGTGAAGATATCTTATTGCAATGTCAAAAGCTTGGACAGCGCTGGGAGTCTGTACTAGCAGATTAGACTTGTTTTTTCATCTATAAATCCTCAAATGCCCAACAGGCCATCTTTACTTCTAGGAAGCCTTAATGCCCAACTCCAAATTGCTGTGCCACATACAGGCCCAACCTTCATTCCACTCTAAACCCAGGCCAGAGTCTGTAAGCATCCTGACTCATGGTTACTCAGAGATACAGAGCTCAGAGGACCACATAGGCCAACGGGCTGTTCGCCAACAATGAACTGCCCAGATTTCTTGTCTAGTTGCAAGCTCAGCTGCCGTTGCTACCAAAATTGCAGGTGAAGTTGCTCTAATTTTCCTTGTCTCAAATACCCTGAAATGTCTTCCCTGCCTATTCAGGACCAAGTCCCTGTGCCATTATGGTTCAGAGTCCAAGGCCAGATCCCACTCACTCTTTTCCCAGCCAGATATGCACTGTCTCCACTGTCTTCAGGCTGGCTTATAGGAAATAAAACTGCCTTCAAGGTTAGGAGCCTTCACAGTACACTGTACCCAGTGCTTGTCTCTTTTAGCACTCCCAGAGTGTAAGAGCCTTTTAGATCTGTAGGACTGATGCTTACTTTGTCTCCATGAGCTCCATGGAGCAGAGGAAAGAAGGAGAATCACTCCAACTACTCTTCCCAAGCTGCAGTGCACTTCAGCTAATTAGATTGTCTTCAAAGCCTCACATTTCTGAGAAGTTCAAATGTTAGCGAGAAAGTAACTAATGCTTACATGAAGATGCTTTTTGGTAACTTGCTTTAAGGGACTTTATTTCTTTTTATTTTTTCCTCTATCATCATCTAATGTCAGTATTCCTTCCCATGCACCCAAAATGTCGTTAGCACTCAGTTTGTGATCACCACTTGACCCACACTTCTGAAACAAGCTGCGGGTGCAGGCTTTGCCTCCAGATGAAGGGCAACTCTCTGGGGGGTTCCTATCTTCAACTCTCAGATACTGTCAGAGCATTCTGGGTGAAAAAGATTTAGCCTGTGACTTCCGCTTTTGGAATTTCCTTGTATCAGATCACAGGTAAATCCACTTATAAGACCAAGTAAGTATTTAGCAAGTAAATATAATAACATGAACAGAAAACCATTTTCTGTGTGACTCAGTGTGTTACCATGGAAAAAAACTGATCCTTGCTTGTTTTCAAGTTGTGTGCTTTGTTTTAATAGACTGGTTTAGAGTCAGCAAAGTGAGCAGAAATCACAGGGATAAGTCGTATGTCCTCTCCCACATACACATCTCTGTCACCTAGACTCCATAGTTTATGTTAGGGTCTGTTGTTAGTATTTCATGTTCTATGGGTTTGATAAATGTACAGTGACATGTACCCACATTACAGTGTAATACAGATGATTTGTCTTTGCCCTGTACTTTCACTGTGTTCCTAAATTTGCTTTTCCCAGAATGCCCTACAGCTAGATCTACAGCTGGATCATGGAGACTTCTCAGACTGACTCCCTTCACTTAGCAATGTACATTTATGTCTCCTCCATTCTTTCCATGGCTCCATAGATCATTTCTTTTTAGCACTGAACAATATTTCAGTGTCTTTTGTACCACAGTTTAGGTGCCCATTCACCAAGGACATTATGACTTTCTACATTTGAATAGTTATAAATAAAACTGCCAAAAACATTGGAGTTTTAGCACTACCTCTGCCCCCTTCTACATACCTAATCAATGGATTAAGAATCTCTTGCAGACACCTAGGGGTGCTGCTTTGAGATTCATTCCTGGTGAGTAATTTCAGTGACCTGTTGTTCTCTTTGTGACCAGCGTTTGGGAGTGCCTCACCATTTCCTGAGCCAAATGGCCCGCTGCAGATTTTGAATTTTCATCTGTTTTTCATTACCAGATAGCAGAAGGTTGGCTAAGACTTGAGACCATAGGGTTTCCTCTGGTCTCTACCATCCATGGGAGACTGCTGACGGGTCCTTATTTGTATTGCATCATATTCATACTCAGTTTTTAAAAGCTTTGTTTTCTGGGCGTAAAGATACATCCTAGTTTAGCTGAAGTGGGCAGAGCAGGGTGAGGGGGACTCACTAGGCCTTCAGTTTTCATTTCCTTTTCTACTATCTGATGCATCAGAGTTTGTTGCTAGGGCATGTGACCTGAAATGCTATCATGTTCCAGTTACATGGAAACATTTTCTTCTTATTCTCTTTTCTGTAATGTTTTGTTAGTCATTAAAGAAAAGAAAGAAAGTGTTTTTGGAACTCCTTTTGTGCCATTTCAAACACAAATTTTTAAACAATACCATTCGGAGCTCCCATCTACTCTTCACTCAGACCTATAGATGGGCAACATTGGCCACGCTTGCCTCATCAGTCATTGAAAAGAAGGTGGCAAAAACATGGTACTTTTATTCACTGAAGTTTTCAATGTGTGTTTTTCAATACCAAACACATTCTCCAGTATAACTATAGAATAATTATGAAGTTTAGGAAATTTAATACCGATACAATATTACCAATGAATTCACAATCCATATATTAATCCATATGCTAATCCATATTATTAATCCAACAATGTCCTTTATAGTGATGTGTTTTTCTGTGATCTTGGAATCCTTTCTGTGAATCTTGTGATCCTTGTAACATTTTGTTTAATTCTTCTTTTGACCCTCTTAATCTGGGTCAGTTCAACCCACATGAATGCTTTCCTCGTTTGAAAATTAACAGAGAACACAGTCTTGTCCTTCTTGTGTCACCAGCTCACTGCTCCCAGAGCACAAAATTTTATCTAGAGATGATTTTCCAGTTATAGAAAACAATAGCTTCCTTTCTGGCTCTAGAATGTTCTAACAGTATCTCTCAGCATACAGGCTAGTTTCACATTCGGCTGCACTTACAGTGTCCTAGACCGTTGTGGTCACAGCCCCTCTGACCCCAGAGGGCAGCATAAGCTGTGAGACTCTGAGTTGTGTCATTTGGACTGACCCTTATTCTCAAAAGAGCAGAACTCTTCAATGTTCCATTCTGTCCAGGCTGTTTGGGCTAAAGTGATACTATGGACCAGGATAAATGATACCCAAACTCAGACAAATCAGAGCAATAGCAGCCCCCGAAAGACCTGGTGTGACTTTTGGACTGTGAGATTTAAGCTGAGGGCTGGTTTTCTTCAAGTGCTACAGCTCTTAATGTCAATTATAGCTGCTTTAATGCAGAGACTGGTCAACAAAGGAAAATTATTCCTGTAAAAAACTATTTCTAAAATGTATAGTAGAGAAAACTCAAGAGTCCCTTAAAATCCTCTCCTTTTACTTTCTTTCAAATTTTGTTGGAGTGGATTTTGAAACCTCAAGACTTGTTTGAATAAATGCTGACATTCTTTGCATTCTAAAAGGAAATCTCCTTTGAAGTCTAGTACTTATTTATTTTTTTACAGAATGTGATCAGAGCTCTTTCCTCCCCTCCTTTTAGAAAGGAAAAGAACAGTTTTCCAGTCGTGTTGAAATACTGGCCAACGCTAACCTGTCAGCCTGCTATTTGGATAAAAATATTTTTTTGTGGTTTTCTCCCTCAGTCTTCCCCTGGCACAAATGTAACCTTATCTATCAACTGGCTGATGACATCCTTTGAGATCCTAGGCTTTGACTGTAATTTTGGTTCTCATTTGCTCAGAGCTTCCTTTCACTACTGTGGAAATAAGATGCAATTTCGAAGAAGATCTCTGCAACTTTTACCAAGATAAAGAAGGTCCAGGTTGGACCCGAGTGAAAGTAAAGCCCAACATGTATCGGGCAGGAGACCACACAACAGGAGTAGGTGAGTCAGGGTCTGTCTGGCAGCACATCTCAGGGTTATGATCATACAACACTTGCTGATCTCATTCCATACCTACAAAGACAGTGACTGAAAAAAGGGGCCATGGGGATGGGGGCAAACCAAAGAAGCAGTAACAACTGCTGATACTATGATCGACCATTTAAAAAAGTTGTAATTCGAGTTGCTATACTGGTACAAAAGCTTCGCCAGTTCATTCATTAGCCAAATCTTTGGAAATTATGCTCTTCATTTTGGATAAAATATTTTTAAAAAATTAGATTCCACTTATATGAAATTTCCAGAATAAAGAAGTCCTCAGAGACAGAAAGCACATTAGTGGCTAACAGGGGTTGGGGAGGGAGGGAGAAAGAGTGGCTGTGTGATGGCTGTGGAGTTTCTTTCTGGGATGATGAAAATATTCTGGAACTAGATAGTGGTATTGGTTGCTATTGCTTTAAAATTAACAACTGAGTGTATAGTGAATGTACCAAATATCCCTGAAATATTAACATTGTTAAAATAGGAAATTTCATATTATGTATCTTATTGCAATGAAAAATACTATGGGGAGACAAAAGCTATTGGAAATGTTGAGTGGATATTTCATGGGCTTATCCATCCCAGAACTCAGAGTCTGAACACCCTTTGAATACTGCTATTCACTACTTTAATGGCATCTCTGTGGATCCCACTCCAGGAGAAATGGAGAGGGCCTTGATCGTAAACATTTTCATATATCGTTCATTTATTCATCAAGTATTTCTCTTGGGTGCTGCAATAAATTTAACATGCAGTTGAAGGAGCTCGAGTGCTAGGTCTCCTTGCTTGCATAGCCCCTGACCTTGGAAAGGGCCCTTGTGATTTTGTAACTAGAATTTTATATTCTTTTCTTGGAGATTGCCTAACTTATGGAAATTCAGTCCCTACAAAGCCTAGTTTAAACTTGGGCAAACTAACCCACAGACAATGCCATAGTGAATCAATAAATATGAACCTCGCCCTCATTGGCTGACAACCATGACAATAAGTAAGGGAACTGTAGACAAACATATGCACAAATGAACATGATTCCAAATTGCAGCAAAGGCTGTCTAGGAGAAAAGTTTTCCCTCCGCCCTCTTAGTTTCTGTGGCAGGGACTGAGAATTAGGCCGACCTAAGACAGGGTAATAGAATATTTGTAAATGCATGAGGGATCTTTCATAGGTAAAATGAAGACTAAAAATTCACATGGGGGCTGGAGAGATGGCTCAGCGGTTAAGAGCACTGGCTGCTCTTATAGAAGACTCAGATTTCATTCCCAGTGCTCAGACGGCAGCTAACAACCATCCATAACTCCAGTTCCAGAGGATCGATCCAACGTTCTCTACTGACCTCCACTGACAGTGCACTACCTGGGTGCACCTACCAACATGCAGGCAATACACTCATACACATAAATAAAATAAAATAAAATAAAAATAAATAATAAATTTGCATGGGACTAAAAGCTTAAATATGATTTTAACAAAGAATGATAAAATTGTGAAAAGGTAACAATATAAAGAAAAAGGGCTAAGCTTCCAGGGATGGTAAGTGATAAAGAAGTGAGCAGGAGAAGCATGGCTGACACTAATGAAAGACCAGGAATTTGTTCGTAGATTTGTTTACACAGATCGGCTTTGGTACACATCCTAGTCCCTGGGGGTAAAAACGCCGTTTTCCTGAACAGGATGGGCACCTTACTCACGGGAAGATTTTGAACTGCTCTTAGAAAATGAGAGGGCTGGGAGCCCTTCTGGCCTCTGCTGTTTCTCAGATGCTTCCCCTCAAAACAACGTGCCAAAGCATCGTATTTGGAGTGGTCTGTTCTGATAGATGTCAGAGCTCTGAGAGACAGAGAAGAAGGAACCAAATTTTGGTTAGGGATTTAGGGGTAGTTTCTTTAAGGGAAGCTGCAAAGGATAAGGCCTTTGAGTGTGGGAAGAACTCACCACACCAATGAGTAGGAGGGACAACATGCTCCCCAACCGGGAGTGGAAGAACATAAAGACAGAGGGAGACGGATCATGGCTTGGCAGACCACAGTGAGTATCTGGGGTTTTATTATGAAGGAAATGAGAGGCCACTGAAAGCTTTTGAGCAAAGAGAACAATGACATTTAGGTTACAAAAGGGTCCGGCTGTTGTATAACCACCCGTACTGATCCATTGCCATAACAAAGTACCACAGACTTGGACTTAATAATGTGCTTATCCTCACAGTTCTCGGGGTGGGAAGTCTGAAATCAAGGGAACTTGAGGGTTGGTGAGGCCTTTCTTCCTGACTTACAGGCAGCAGTCTTATCGCTGCATCTTCATGAGTACTCTGTGAGTGGAAAGAGAACTCTCTCTCTTCTTTTGAGTTCAATACTAAGGTAAAACTAAATTGTAGAGCAAACCCTGGAGTGCCATGAAGAAAAATGACAGAGAGCGATCAGAAAAGGAGAAAAAACTGTTCAGTCCTACTTGGCTTCCTCAGATATGTGGATCTATTTTAAGTTTACCATGTGGGTAATGGGGTAGGTACCATTCCTGATAGTAATTTATGTTATGTAGAAGAAATAAGAGAGAGCCCGGATCTTTATCATCTAGGAGGGACCATCTAATTAAAAATCTACTCTTGAGGGGAAAATTTAACATGCAACCAAGAGAACAGTGGGTTCTGTCCAGACATAGAAACTCCACAGTGATGCCAGACCAACCTGCCTTCCCACTTCCTCGACTGGCCACTACAGAGGTGAAAGGGGAAATGTGCTTTTGACCCTCCATTGACCATGATTCAGAACTAGATATCAAGCTGATTGACCCAAAGAGCCAGTAGCTCCAAACTAATTCATTTGTGTGTGTGTTGTAAAGTCTAATTCTTAATTGATGTCAAGAAATAGCCTGTGCATCATGAGATCTATACCGGCTTATTACATTTGCTTGGATTTCTAGGAAGTTTCATCTGCAATAGAGGCACAGGATATTTGGTAGCTATTTTATGTCTCTTAAACCACAGATGGAAAAACACCTTCTATCATTTGAAGCTTATGGAAGTGTCTCTGCTGGCAAATCCCGCTACTTCAGTCAAATTTCCCACCTGACAAGCTAGGCTGGATCCTTCTGTGTGGCTGTTGCATTAAGTGCTTTGTCTTTCTTACAGGATATTACTTGCTGGCCAACACCAAATTTACATCCCAGCCTGGCTACATTGGAAGGCTTTACGGACCCTCTCTGCCAGGAAACTTGCAGTATTGTTTGCGTTTTTATTATGCCATCTATGGGTTTTTGAAAATGAGTGACACCCTAGCAGTTTATATCTTTGAAGAAAATCATGTGGTTCAAGAGAAGGTCTGGTCTGTGCTTCAGTCTCCAAGGGGTGTTTGGATGCAAGCTGAAATCGCCTTTAAGAAGCCCATGCCTACCAAGGTACAGTAGCACCTGCACCCTGTGTGCATTTTCAGTGACTGGATAAGGCTAATGGTTTCTGTTAGTTACTGTCCACTGGTGGTGTGTTATTCTTCTGTTCAGGCTAATACCTGTCTGCTCCCAACACATATAACCTTTCCCCTGAAGAGGTGCATGTTAATTCTTCAGTTCTTTTCCATTTTCTGAATCACAACCATCTAGGGAGTTTTTCTCTTAAGATTCCCAGCATATTGTGCTGAAATAATAAAATTCTCTCTCTCTCTCTCTCTCTCTCTCTCTCTCTCTCTCTCTCTCCAAAAAAAAACAAACCTCCTTCTTCACTGAGACTTTAAACACCTAAACCTTTAGCTGAGCATAGAACAAACATAGAATGATCATTAAAAATATGATTCCCAGAGTAGAGAGATGGCTCAGCGGTTAAGAACACTGGCTGCTCTTGCAGAGGACCTGGGTTGGAGTCCCAACACCCACATGATAGCTAACAACCATCTGCAATTACAGTTCTGGGGGATCTGACACCTTCTTCTGACCTCTTTGGGCGATGCACAACATGGGTAAACTTACATGCAGGCAATATACTCATATACATAAAATAAAAATAATAAATAAGATATTCTTTCAAAAAGTTAAAATATGGAGCCAAATTGGCCCCAGTCACAAAGAATTGACCTAGGGAGCCATCGGCAGCTAATTTTAAGAGCAATGAGATACAAAAACAGACCTATATATCAAAGAGAATACAAAAGAAAATCAGTAACCTCTCAGCCTTAACAACTCATAAACTTAAGGCAGTTTTGCAGATATACTAAATTCTGTGGACTATAGCAAGACATGAAACTACTGTGGGAAAATTTATTTTGTTTCAGCCTGTCAATCAACTAACAAATATCTTTAAGTATCCTCTCTGTGCAAGAAAAAAGACCCAAAGAAAAAGGGGGGGGGGGAGTCTAAATATAACTCGCACAATCGCACAATGGGAGCTCAGTAAATATTGTTGAATGAATGATGAATCCACTGATCATGCTCACTGTCCAGGAGTCACCCCAACTCAGGCTCCCCAGGAAAGCAAGGGACTCTAAGTTTGTTTCCTAGATGATACCAAACGTTTTCTGAATGAGTCTTTCTTTCTTCAGATGTCATCTACACTTGCAGCGTTGTTGAACTTCCTCTGTGATCTATTAGACCTGGAGAGACCCAGGCCTCTCGTTACCTTTTAAGGATCTCAAAGACTGAATTATTTTTCCATTACCAATTATTTAACTCTCATAAATAGGGTGTATGTGTGTGTGTGTGTGTGTGTGTGTGTGTACACACACACACACGCACATGCATACACACACCAGATTTACATAATCAAGATGCACAAAAAAATAAAATTTTTGTTGTACTTTAAACTCTGTTTTGTTAATTTGTTTTTAAAGGAAGATGTAATAAGCACTTTGTTTATTCATTTGGCTTAGATATATTTCCTCATTTATCTATTTGTTTATTCTTTCATTCAACCAGCATTTATTATGTGTATGATCTATGCAAGGGATATAAAGATAAATGAGTCTCAGATCCTGTTCTTGAGAAGGAGGTCACATATAATAGAAGAGAGGTACAGAGAGATCTAACTTTAGTGAACGTCACTGTCCCATGGAAGGATTGCCGAGAAAGAAATAGGAATGTTTTTACCAATTGTTACTGAAAAGAATGTCATCTAGACCCAGCAGAGCTGATGTTTGGAGGGTCAAAGTTCAAGCCATGGTAGCCTCTAACAACTGCTCTCCTTCTACTTCTCACCCCTATACCCTCTACTGGCAAATACTTGGACTGTTTGGGAATCTGCCCATTCCTTTACAGTGGGTCACTGTTCTTACCTGAATCCCATGAAACTAGAACAACCCTGCAGCAGGTAAGGGTATCCCCAGAGAATTTGCTCTTTTCTTTGAGGCTGAGCACCAAACCTCCCAGTCATGGCACAGTTTCTCCCCAACCATATAGGAAAAAGTGGATCCAGAGCCAGGAAAGTTCTTACAGCCCTTGGAAAGGAAGTGTGCTCGGATTCAGACCCAAGTTAGATGAGAGGATGGCACAGTTCAACACCAGAACCTTCCAAATCCATGTTTGAGGGTAACTCTAGTACTAAAATATCCCTGCTGAACTAGCTCCTCAGAGTGCGAGAAGCATTTATGACCAATGGTACAGGATGTGTTAAATGTGGAGGAAATGTAAGTTCACTTACCTGTAGAACACACAAAGGTAGAAATAGACATATGAAAGTTACTTAAGATGGGGTAGATTGAAAAGTCAGTTTCCATCACTACTGCCTACCTCTGAACTCAGATTCTACTTGTTTTCTTCCAGATTTTTTATGATTTCTTCTATAATTCTAAATATTTTATTCTTACCTTATTTGTATTTGATGATTATTTGCTATGAAAAGATAGGGAATTCTCTTTCTCACAATTTTAGTTGTTTTCATTTTGTCCCTTTCTCTTGATTCCACCTACATCTTTAAGTATGTCTCTATGTTTATTTTTGGATCCACAAACTTTAGACTGTTCTTGACATCCACTTTATAAGATGAATAAATTCTCACCCCTATATTTTCCTTCATTTTCTTTGCCCATATCAGATGTACAGTTGTTTTGACGTTGTTGTAACCTATAACATGCAATTTACATTCCTGCTAAGCCTCTGTCCTTGGCCTGTGACTGGATATCCAGAGGCCCTGTTGAGGAGGACAATTCTGCCTTTGTGTAGAGCTATCCCTCGTATTACTGATTTTTAACTTTTGTGATTACTGCAACAAAATTATTTGCTCACATGTCTAAATGTTCCCACAGGCTGATATCATGTCATCCTTGGATGAGAACCATTAGTCCCAGAAGTTGATTCTGAAAATTAAAAAAAAAAAAAAAGACCATGTTTGCTTCACTATCTGTCCTCTGTTTGGTAGCAGAATTATGATGAATGATGAACCCCTCCCCTGCCACAGCCCCTTGACTCTACCCTTAGGAAAAAGTATCTGTGTGCTTTCTTTTTCTGTAGTAATAGAGATTGAACTCTCCTGAAACCAGACTTTGGTAGAACAGCAGATTTTTGGTAGATGAAGATCTCAGCAAGTACATGCCTATGTGAAGTTGATGCCCAGGTCTCCCCTGAGATGCTGGGAGATGTTCCTATATGCTCTTGGAGTTGGTGAATTGTCTTCCTGCTCCTAGAAATCTGGAGTTAAGTTTCTGGTGCTTTTGTAAGCCCCATTCAATGTCGCAGAGATAAGTTTTTCAGAAATAAAACACCAAATCTGTGTGATTGCTCCAAACCTTCATTCCATTTAGAAAAGGGTGTTAAGTCACAAAGCACCCAAAATAAGCACAGGGGGAAGGCTTGTCAGCTGTTACATGTTGTCTGGAAGCTTCCGTTGCTGCTCTCCATAGTTTAATCACTTGGTATTTATTTTAACTTATTCTAAACTGCTGGAAGCTTATGAGATCTTTCTGAACATATTGAGCTTAGCATACATTTTTATAATAGTTGGAATTTGTAATGACTACGATTTTGAAATGAACCTGCTGGAACTTCTAGTTTCACTTCAACCTGGGTTGGAACCAGAGACAACTTGGTTGTTGATCAGATATCTACTTTGTGCTGAGTAGCGAACTCTCTTACTCCCAATCCTTAACGTCCTACAAAAATATAACCCAAATTACAGATGAGCTCTATGCATGGATTCTGTGTATCGTTATTACAACTGTCAAGGGCAAGGGCTTCTAGTGAACTCTTTCTAACATTCCACTAGATGCCACAGCTCCTTAAGGAGGGAAAGTATTAACCCGCTTAACAGACAAGAGAAGCTCAGACAGAAAAGTAAGGGTATTGTTCAACATCACATAGCTCTTAGAGGCAGAGTTGAGAGGTGGATTCAGGACTCACTGACTGCAGAACAAGTGCTTTCTATACAATGTGTATATGCCACCCAGCTCTCTCCTGGCTGGTGTCAAATTACAGGATCATGTGGAAAGGAAGGCCTAGCCCTGACAGACAGGATTGAATAAATAAGTGCAGGGCTTTAGTGAACTGACTCTCCGTTTAGAAATAAGTTTGGCTCCTGGAAGGCATCAAAATTCAAGATAGTTCAGCACAGATAAAGGAGAGTAGCGAGTTAGAGGAAGGAGGCAGCACACTGCTGAAGGCACTTGGCTGGGTTCTCTGCCAGTCATGGCTTCACAACTTGAGCTGGTTATGTGACCCTGTTTCTCTATGTAACCTTCACTTTTCTTTCTTGTATAAAATGGCATCTAGTAGTACTTTCTGTGTAGGATTTTCCTGCAGATCAAATGAGATCAGGTAAAGCCTATAGTATATTTTCTGAGGCATAATTAACACAATAAATTTAGCTCAACACAGACACAAAGAAAGAAGGACCAAAGAATGTTTTTCTAGATCACAAAACTTATTTAGTACATGGATAATTTTGCACCTTGATTTTTTTTCTGTGAAATGCTAAAAATAGGGTCAGAGTTAAATCTTTTTTAGCAGTACTAGACTTTAAGTGGATGGCAACCTTTACATATCATGAGCCCTACAACAATATTGTGTGTGTGTCTGTGTGTCTGTGTGTGTGTGTGTGTGTGTGTGTGTGTATGTGGTGCACATGGAGTCCAGAGGTCAATTGACTGTCTTCCTCAATCACTCTCCAGAGAGACAGAGTCTCTATCTTCTTTTTTAAAAAGCTGTGTGTGTGTGTGTGTGTGTGTGTGTGTGCATGCGTGCATGTGCCTGTGCCTGTGCCTGTGCCTGTGTGTCTGTGTATGAGTATATGCATGTGAGCACAGCTGCCTGAGGAGGCCAGAGGTGTCAAATCCCCTGGAGTTGGACTTACAGGTGATTGTGAGCCACCCAATGTGGGTGTTCAGAATAGAACTCTGTCCTCTGCAAGAGCAGCATGTGCTCTTGATGGCAGAGCTATCTCTTCAGTCCCAAGAGTCTCTTACTGAACCTGGAGGTCATCAATCTGATTAGACTGACTTGCTAGCAAGCCCCAGGGATCCTCCCATTTCTGCCTCCCCTTGTCTGGGATTACCTGTTCATGCCACCACACCCAGCTTTTTATGTGGGAGCTTGGGATTAAATTCAGGTCCTCATGCAAGTACTCTGCTGACTGAGCCATCTCCCCATGACCTTCTCTTTTTCAAAAATAGTTTTACTGTTTCAGAAAAATTTTAAGGTCATGAATCATAAAAATGGCTCTCTGGAACTATACCTTCCATCACCACATCCCCTACCACCCAATGCTTACAGAATAAAGAGCAGGTAATAAGAATTTAGGAATGTGTGTGGCAACACATACCTGTAATTCCAGCACTTGGGAGGCTGAGGAAGAATTGAGAGTTTATACTTACAAAGCAAGATCCTGTCTCAAGCAAAACAAAACACAAATACCTTGGAGAGAGAATGGTTTGTGAGGGTAGGAATATAGCTCATTGATAGAGGTTCTGCCTGGCGTTTGCAATACCCTGGGTTCAATCCCCAGTTCTGAGAGGGAAGAGGCAGAGATGAAGAGAGAGGCAGAGAGAGAGGCAGAGAGAAGCTTTTTTAAAAGGCAAATTTGTCAAAAGTCTTGAGGGTGATTATAAGAAAGTCCATAATGATGGCACCTGAACACTACTAGTCTTTCAGCCTTTGAAGCACTTAACATATGTTTGGTCTCCACAGCACACAGATTAGATCCTGAGTAGCTTCTGGCCTGCAGCTAGTTTTCCCTTTAGCAAAGATCTTTCAATATGCCTTTTAATTAGAAGCACTGGGAGGGACTCAATATTGTGTTAATTAAATATTTCTTTTAGGGAAAATAGTTAAGTAGCCTATAAATGGGAGAACGGCCAGGCATTCTGTTTCTTCCAGGCTGGTTTAATGATCAGCTCAATAGTCATTAAAATCTTCACAGCAAATAATTCTAAATCTGCATCTTTACTCAAACAAACTTTAAAAGTTGCATGCATTTAGGAGAAAGCCCCCATCTTGCCATTCGGAAAACAATTATAAACATTTTATTCCCACTGAGTGAAAATAAAAAACAAAACAAAAGCTAAACCTATGTCAGCCCTTCTTAGGTGTGTTCCAAGAGCACAACAGCTCAGACACGTTCCATTGAACAACAGTTCTGTGGTCAAGTGATTTTAGAGGATTCAGGAACATATTAGAGATTATCAATAGGGTCTCCACTGAAGAAACTTATTTACTGTGTTTAAAGTGACAACCTTCATGTTATGTAACTTCTGTTTACTATTCCATTCTCACAGCACATAATCCATTTATCAAAACTGTCTACTTAGCTGCTATTTACTTAAATTATAAGATTCTGGAGGTTGGGGAACTAATCTCATTTTTTTGTTTTTATTTATTTTTATTTTATGTTCATGAGTGTTTTGCTTACCTGTATGTAACTGCACCCATGCATGCAGTGCCCATGGAGGCCAGAAGAGGGTGTCAGATCCCCTGAAATTATAGACGGTTAGCCACCATGTGGATACTGGGAACCAAATCTGAGTCCCTTATAAGGACAGCTAGTGCTTTTAACTGCTGAACCTTCTCTTCAGTCCCTTCACTTGTTTTTTATTTCTAATGCCAAGACAATATCTGGAACAGAGTGGGTACTCAATAGGAAAGAGAATCGCCAATAGATGTATGTTGGTGGCAAGGATGAACAACATACTTCTGTGAACAGAAGAAGGGTGATTAAATTGTTTTGCCTCTGGATTAGATAAACAGTACTCCCTTGTATTACATCACCTGACCAGATCCATTTTGGCTCACAGTTTCAGAGGTTGTAAGTGGTTCTGGGCCTGTGTAAGGCAGACCATCATGGCAGAAGGACGTGATAGAGCAACACTTAGAATTTTTTTTTAACTCTTAAAAAAACTTCATTGAGAATTTCATACATGCGTATAAGGTGTTTTGATCAAATCCACACCCACTTCCCTCCCCTCCAACACCTCCCATATCTCCCCATCACGTTTTTTCTGACTACTTCATGTACTCTTTGTTTCCTTCTTTCTTCCTTCCTTCCCTTCCCTCCCCTTCCCTTCCCTCCCCTTCCCTTCCCTCCCCTTCCCTCCCCTCCCTCCATCCATCCCTCCCTCCCTCCCTCCCTCCCTTCCTTTCTTCCTTCTTAATGGGGCTTTTGACTACTCTAACATTCCCCCCTCCAAAAAGGTAACCCTAAAATCTTTCAGGGATTAGATAAGAGCTCCCAAATACTTTGACATTTTTGGCCCTTGGAGCAGAGTATGTTGCTAAGAGGCCCAAGGACATTTTGACTTTTACCCAAGAAACTGGCTACTTTTCTTCGGGGTCTTTTTACCCTAACTGCCTAGTCAATTCCTACCTCCTCTTCTTATCACTCCATCCTATGAAGAGGTTACCCAAATTGCCGTTAGGGAATTGAGATAGAGACAGCTCTGGCTTCTTCCATGTTAAACCCAAACACTTTTTAATCATTGCATTATGATTCCAACTTGATAAGTGAGGACACTCAGATTAAAAGATCAGTCAGTAAATTTTTTCCAGTATAAAGCATAAAGTCAAGCCACAGGTCCAAGCTCAAAGCATGTGCTTCTAAACTTCAAATCCTACCTTTTAATTGTTCCATAGATGCCTACTCTGTGTGCATTTATGTTTTTAATGATAGCTCAGCAGCTAAGAGCACTGACCTTGCAGAAGACCTGGGTTCAAATTCCAGCATCCACATGGTGTTTAACAGCTATCCATAACTCTAGTTCCAGGGATGACTGAGGAAGTTGTGACAGCTACGTTGGGGGTAGAGGGCTAGCATTATGTGAGCTGTAGCTTACATTGTGTAGTTTGCCTTGGGAATCACTGCTCATCTGTCTAACACTTGTGTCTGACTCAGATATGAGTTGAGCAAAGTCAGTGTTCCTGTTTGAGTATTTCCAGGAGACTGCTTTAGTGGCTAATGTCTTCTTCTGACACATGAGACATTCATTCAGAACAGAGTGAGCACTTGAGAGTCATGACAAGGCTGGAGTCTTTTATATGGGATCTGAACTCAGGTCCTCTTGCTTATGCAGCAAGCACCTTACCAACTGAGCCATGTCCTCAAGCCCTTACTTTCCTGCACCGAACCTGGTTCCTCTGCAAGAGCCAGTGCTCTTAACTGTTGAGCCATGTCTCCAGACCATCTTCTATCATTCTTCACATTATTTTTCAAGGCAGGGCTTCATATTGAACCTGGGAGTTTACAATTGACTAGAGACATAAAAATGTCAGATCTAAGCTAGGTGTGGTGGTGCACACCTTTGATCCCAGGACTCAGGAGGGAGAGGCAGGTGGATCTTTGAGAGTTCAAGGCCAGCCTGGTCTACATAGTGAGTTCCAGGTCAGCTGGGCTACAGGGAGACCCTGTCTCAAAAAAAAGTCAGACCTACCAGAGATATGACGAATGTAATCAATAAAGAAAGTAAACATAATCCAAGTTCTGTGTGATACAGGAGCCTTCAGAAAGGAAGAACCAAAGAAATGAAGAACCAAAGATCTAGGACATACTCTTTCCACCCAGCTTGGTTTACTGTATAGAAATATGATTGGATGCAAAGGATGCACCCTAATGACAATAGGTAGGGAAGCAGGAAATGAAGCCTGTCTAGACTTTTCTGGGTCCCTCCATTGTAGTAGTTCTTTCGCCCCTGGTATGGGCAGAACCCCTTCTGAAATGGAGGTCATATAGCCTACTAGCAGACAAGATGGGTCAGAGACTTTCTTCATTACCCAATGAAACAAAAAGGTAGCAAAGGTTAGAGTAATATTTCTAGGTTTTTATGACTGACTTGTGGATAGAAGGGTTCTAGCTTTCATAAATTCCCCTAGAGGAGATAAGTTCTAGTTTCTACAGACTGAGTTTTGAAGGGAGCAGGAAACAGAGGAACTAGAGAAAGAAAGTGCTTCTGAGACCCTGCCAATGTCTTTTAGTACACAGTAGTCAGAATGGTAAAGCACTACACTTTGGATATCATTTTTCTGAGCCCCAACACTGAAAATCCTTAATAAGTAGATGTAACGCAGAAATGATAGTTGGTATAAACACAGGCCCAGAACCATTGAACTGCAGAGTTTTCAGATCATACCTTTAACAATCAGATTTTTTTAATACCTAAAGGAAGAAAGGAAGGAAAAATGAACAGGTGATATAATTTTCTCTATCATGGGTCAGGAAAGGGCCTGGTGTTTGATGCTCATATATATATGTGCAGCTTGCTAGTGTGTGAACTTGTATCACAGGCTATGCCTTTTCTTGCTCTAAAACTGATAGATTCTGAGGTCTCCTCTGGAACATCCCCTCCCTTTATAGTGGCCAAGAGATCTAAAGATGATGCAGATTTTTGAAACAAACAAATTATGAGGTTTGACTGTTTACCACCCAAGGAGCAACTAGAGAAACTGGCTTCTAGCCTATATCCCATCTGCCCTAGAACTGAAGGCGTCTATGGAAGAAAGATTTTGCAATGGGAAAATCTGGAAGCTAGTCCATCTTTGTTGCTTGTCAAAGCTAAAAGTTGAATTATATCAGATGGGTCTTTAAAAAAAAGAAAAAAAGAAACAGATGGGTCTTTTAGGAAAAAAAGCATTGGTCAGCTAAACACTTATTTAAAAACACATGGTCCTTATGCCTTTTGTGGGCTTTGTAAACCAAATATAGTATCTGCAGGAGGCATGCTGTTACAATTCAGCAACTATTTCCTAAAATATGGCAAGGTTCTAAGAATGCTTAAATCTCACACTCCCTTTTCTAGATGAAGCTCCACTTAGTTTGTCCTTAGAGATTCGTGAAAATTCTGCCCTTTCTTCCAAGTATCTCAATTTTGGGATTTTTGTGTTGTTTGCTCTATGCTTTTTGCATTTTAAGATTCTAACTCTACCTTATTGCGAAGACGTTAAATGAGTACCACGACATTAGAGAGTCCACCCTGCCCTTGTGTCCACAGCATGTTAATGAAGGGCTCTGGGGTTTCTTTAACTGGATTATAGTAATTGTGAGTAATTCCACCAGCTCTGTAGTCACCATATCCAAATACATCTGTGCAAATGATTTCAAAGGATTTTAGCATCATTAGAAGGAAAGTCTGATTTAACCTGAGGTCTGAAGTTGAGGTCTGCCATTGATAACAAGAAATAAATTAGGGGACACAGGCAATTTATGGTCTTGGCATAGGATTAAAATGTTTTGCTCTGATGGTTGAAGGTCATTTGTGGAAGCTATACTTCATATTCTAATTATGGGCCTAGATTAGGCTATTCCATTGGTAAAGCCAGTGGTGGGTTACTTGAACGACAAAGCAACTCAGCTTGCTATCTACAAAGCAGGCCATAGAAATGACTTTAGAAGTCACCGGGAAGCCATTTGATTGGATTCAGCCAATAGATAACTCTTTAATGCAGGCAATCTTTGTTACTGGTACAGTAAAAGCTTTATTTTATTATACTCCACTGCTCCTAACAAAGCTTGATCTTCCTCTTGCAAAAATTCTATTCATTGTGTTGCAGTGCGTTTTAACTTTGTCTCCTCATAAAGTGAAAATTGATAACCCTATTTTAAAATGATCTGATGTGGTTTGAAAGCCTATTCCCAATAAAAACCATTTCTCTATTTTTCTTTCCTGGATGCTTTAGCCAAGAACTTGCCTGAACTGTCATGATCCTGGGGACAATCTAGCCCCTTTGACTAACATAGCCTGTGGCTACATTCCACATAGACCTTCTCCTCACTCTCCCCTCAAAAAACAACTTTAGAAGAGTTTAAATTGTATACTGCATGGCTAGATTACTCCATTCCCTTCTAGGTTTTACTGCTCATCATTAATCATACTGTTTCCACAGAGGGGATCGTTATTTTTGGAAAGTGAGAAAAAGATGAAAACACAGAGGCAATTCTATTATCGTTTGACATTTACAGTTTGGGAGTACAGGTACTTGGATCAGCAAAGTCCTGAAAATTGAAGCTATAGAGATGGCTCAGTGGATAAACTGCTTGCCCCTAAGCATGAGGACCAGAGTTCTGATCCCTAGCAAATGCTAGGAAGGTATAGTAGCCCCCCGTAATCCCAGCACTTGGGACACAGAGATGGGGGATCCCTGAGAAAAACTGGCTAGCTAGAATAGCCAGAATCAATGCATTCTCGGTTCAACAAGAAACTCTGTCTCAATAAAATAAAAAGCAATTGAGGAAGACACCCAACATCAGCTGCTAGCCTCCTGCACACATGCATACACATATGCACACACCATGCACACATATACACATAACAAAACAGCCCTGAAAATTTAGGGAATGATTATCAGTTCGAGCATTTGTCGCTTGCCTTGCCATCTTTTTCCTATATCTTTTGTTTCCAGGGCTTGAGGATGAACAGAGAAAACAAATAGGTTGAAATCAACATGGATCAAAGACAAAGTGACAGCTCTGAAAGTTCCTAGTGCAGAGACTGCGTATAATAGGATCTAGTCAGGCTTTTATAATCCACGCAGCAGGCTGTTCTACTCCACCAGTGCTTCTCAGACAGAGATTTTGTCCCCGGCTATGGATATTTGGCACCAATGTCGGGAGGCATTTTTGACTAGCATGATTTGGGGACGATGCTGGCATCTAATGGGTAGGTAGCGCTAAAAGTGTGATCCCATTGTCACCTAATGAAACCAGTAACTTGAGAGACAGAGTGACATGGGAAGAAAGAGCCTTACTGGCAACAAGGGGGCTGTCACCCAATGCCATCTTGTCAGGGGTCATAGGCACAAAAACTTATATGGAGCTTCTGGGGAATCTGATTGTAGTCGTGGTGAGCTAAGCACCAGAATGCTCATTCTTTGAATAAATGTCCCCGTGAGCTTGTTTCAATATCCACAGGTCCCCTCGCATTTCCATAAACACAGATTACTGATTAGAAGGGTGCGTGACTGGAAGTGTTCTTTGTTACTTTCCCTTATTCTTCTTTTCAGGCAAGACTGACTTTATTGGTTAATTATTTGGGAAGTGAGGCAAAACGGCAGTAGTGAAAAATAGACTTGCTACTGCTAAGAGGCAGTTAGCCCTTTCATCAGCTTTAGAAAGAAATAAAAGATGAAGTGAACCATCAACCATGGTTGGTTTTTGTCAACTTGACACAAACCTAGACATACCTGGGAAGAGGGATTTCAACTGAGAAATTTCTCCTAGCATATTGATCTGTGGACATATCTGTGGGGCATTTTCTTGATTGCTGGTTGAAGTGGGAAGGCCCAGCCCACTATGAGCAGTGTCATCCCTGGACAGGTGGGCCTGTAAGAAAGGTAGTTGAGCAAGTCAGGGGAAGCAAGTCAGTAAGCAGCATCCTTCCATGGTCCCTACTTCAGTTCCTGCTCCAGGTTCCTGCTTTGATGTCCCTAGATAACAGACTGTAACCTATAAACCAAATAAACCCTTTCCTTCCCAGGTTGCTTTTGATCAGTGTTCTATCACAATAGAGAGCAAATTAGAATACAGCCCTACACTGCACAAGGCATCATGATGAAGACCTATATGCCCTAAAACATCAGTAGTGTTAAAGTTGAAATATCCTTTTGTGGATAAAATAATATGTATGACTTTTTCTTAGTACAATGAAAACTAAGTTAGATAATATTACTTATTGTTACTTAACCATATTTTTTGCAAAAATATTTGTGTAGCTCTCCATATGCTGTGTGTTTGTGTTTCCAAAGTGAGTCTAGACAGGTTTCCTCAACAATGAATATTCTCTATCAAAACAGACCTTAAAAAGTATTACTAGAACCCAAGAACTAAAACCTTTAAGACACTGAAGTAGACTGACTTACACAAATGAAATTTGCCCGAACTTTTGAGATAGTCTGTACAATCCAGAACCTCCAAGGGTGCCATTCTGCTTCATCTGTCACCTTTTCTCCTTCTTCAGTATTAATATATATTTGAGCTAAGGTTTATTTCTTACTTTTTCAATATTAACATACATTAGAGCTAAGGTTTATTTCCTACTTTTTAGAGATGGTTCACTGGCTTTGAAATAGTATTCAAAATGGCATAAATACTGGGTTTTTTTAAATCTATAATAGAGCTCAGTGGGTAAGAATGCTGGCTGCTCTTGTAGAAGACCCGGGTTTGAATCCCAGCATCCACATGGTGGCTAACAACCATCAGTTATTCCAGTTCAAGGGGATCTGATGACCTCTTCTGGCCTCTGTGGGCATTGCACAACGTGGGTGCACTTACACACATGCAGGCAATGCACTCATACACATAAAATATTTTTAATTAAAATATATAAATAAACAAGAGGTTAATCCACTCATGAATTTAGACCATGGTCAATCCTTTCTTAGCACAGTCTCATCTTAACTGATAGGGAGAAGGATTTTTTTATTATTTATTTAATAACCATATAATTAGAAGAGGCATTTTATTACAACAGCATTGACATATTCAATAACAATTTTCAGAGCTAAGATGCTTCTCTTTCAAAATTGGCTGTAAATTTTTATGTTTAGAGTTGAATTAATACAGTTATACAATATTGTACTCCATATAAACCCTATAAGACATAAAATTAAATGAGGCTTTAAACATTGAAAAAGAAGGAGAAGGACTTCTTTAGTGCATATTTTGTAATTGTACAAAATATAAGTTGTTATGACATTTTATACATGTATGTAATGTACTTTGGTCGTATTCTCCCCCATTTCCCTCTCTTGTCCCCTTCTCATTCCTGATGATCCCTTCTCTTCCCAAGTGGTCCCTCTTCTACTTTTGTTTCTTACATGTGTAGTTTTTTTTTTTTAATTAAAAGAAGCTTTTCATTACAACAGCATTAACGTATTCAATAACATTTTTCTGAGCTAGGGTACATCTCTTTCAAAATTGGCTGTACATTTCTAGGTTTACAGATGAATTATTATGCTTATATAATCTTTTACTCATTATAAACTCTATAAGACATAAAATTAAATGAGGTTCCAACATTTAAAAAAGATCTCCACTTCGTTGTCAAAACACACAGTTTCATACAGAAAAATTCATTCCAAGCCTATTGACATTGAGACGTTTTCACATGCATTTCTAATCTCTTATATACATGACTATTACTGGTCATGGTCGCCCACCTTCTGAGCTCCTCAGCATCTGAGCATGAATACAAACTCGTCAGGTAGACAGCATTCCTCTCCCACCAGAGCCTCCACACTCTGCTATCCCTGTCACTGTCCACTGTGCTGTCAGCACCCCATCCATTCCCCCCTATCTGCCCTTCTAGTAAATCTAGTCAGCCAGAGGTCCATGTTCCTGGAGAATCAGCTGTTCCTCATCTACGGCAATCCATTGTCAGTATTCCTTTGGATAGAATTGTGGTCTGCTGTTCATTTTTCCAGTAGTATGTTGGGTTACTGTCTGGAAGGGCCTTTATCTATCCTGGCCAACAACACGACTGAAGGTATCGCCTGTCTGGCTTTGC
>NW_008346389.1:849951-850317 GCF_000622305.1 Nannospalax galili
AGGCATTGTTTCTCTCTTGTATCGTCTCACCCCTCTATCATGGTTTTCCCACTTAAGGTTCCCCGCTTCCCCCCCTTTCTTCCTTACTAATACCCTTGCTCCTATGATCCTACATCTGTTGAGCTTCTTCTTTCTCCTTATCCCCTAGGTTCCTCGTATCCCCTAGGTCCCTCGTATACCCTTCCCTCCCCACTCCCTTAATCTAACCCAATTTTTATCCATATCTCCCTTATTAAGGTCTGTTGCCTACTATTCTTCTCCTTCAGGTTATTTCTTTTCCTTACCTCACTGTTTCCTTACCCTTGTCCTGGTTCCTGCAGTTATGTCTGTTTGCATACTTATTTATCAGAGTCTGATCCTAGTATC
>NW_008346389.1:852551-853029 GCF_000622305.1 Nannospalax galili
TGCAGACAACAAAAAGATGGGTTTTGTTTCTTAATCCATTCATATAGTCTGTGTCTTTTGACTGGGGAGTTCAGTCCGTTAATGTTTAAAGTTATTAATGAAAGATGAGTATTGAATCACTGTCATTTTTTGTTGTTGTTTATATTCTTGCTATAGATGTACTTTTACCCTGTTACACCCTCATTGGAATTCTTTCTGCAACCCCTTGGGTATAGTCATTCCTTTCTTCAGTTCTTTGTATTGCTCCCAGAACTCTCTGAAGGGCTGGTTCTGTGGACAAGAATTCCTTCAGTCTATTTATGTCATGGAAGATTTTTCTTTCCCCTTCAACTATAATAGACATTTTGGCTGGATATAGTAATCTGGGTTGGCATCTGTGGTCATTTAACACTGGGAATACTTTGGTCCAGGCTCTTCTGGCTTTCATAGTTTGCATTGAAAAGTCAGCTGTGATCCTAATGGGTTTTCCTTTATATGT
>NW_008346389.1:853875-856352 GCF_000622305.1 Nannospalax galili
TCAGGAGTTCCACGGTGGCCCAATTCCAATGTGGGTCAGAAGTTTTCAGACTTTCTCCTTAGGTCTGGAATCTTCTAAGAATGATTTCGGCCTCAGGAAATTGGGTGTTGGACTGACCTGAGACCCTGGCAGTGGCCACCCCATGCAGGGATGCAAAGGCAGATGGGGTGGGAAGAAGCCCCAAGATTTCCCAGGGAGTGGATTGAGTTGCTGGGTTGTACTGTGTGCAAAGGATCAGGGAGCAGAGAGGTACGCCTCGGAGCCCTAGAAAGAGGCTGTCAGCCCCAGCAAGAGGCGGGCAGGTGTTGCAGGACCAGGGAAGTAGAGGGAGGTGAGGGCCGGGCCAAGTCCAGAAGCAGTGCCCCTGGGGCCCAAGAAAGGCACTAAGTTGGTCTGGGTGAGAAGGGTCAGGAAGCAGTATTGGTTCCCCCGGTGTCTGGGGCCCCAAGTCTAGGGATGGCGCAGGTCCCAAACTAGGAGTAGCGAACAGCAGGGGAGGTGGAAGGGTGAATGTGGCTTGGGGAGTCAAGGTGCGGAGGGCTGCGCTATAGACTTACCCCAAGAGGCCTGAAGATAGGAGTGCAGGCTAGGAGGCATGTGTAGTTTTTAAATCTCCAATTTGTATACAAGAGAAAATGCGAAACATTTGTCTTTCTGCGTCTGATTTATTTCACTTCACATGATGGTCTCTGGTTCCATTTATTTTCCAGCAAATGTCAAAATTTCATTCTTCTATATGACTGAGCCAAACTCCATTTGTGTGTTGATAGACACCTAGACTAATTCTATAAATCTGGCTACTGTGAACAGTGCTGTAAGAAACAAGCATGTACAGATATCCATAGTTTTAAGAACAGGCAGCATTAGTTGACTTTTCCTTTGTCCTGGACAAAGTTATCACAGGACAAGTCAACATACTCAGGCATCAACTACCTGAAAAGAGCTTCTCCATGCCAAGTAGCCTACAAGAGCTATTGTGACTAGCATTGTCAGTGGCTAGGTGGGAAATCCAGGCTGCTAGATCAAGCCAGGTGACCGTGTCATAATTTTTTCATTTGTTGGGTAACAAATTTGAGGTTTGAGGCCTTGGCTTGAATCTTGTCAATTGATGGACTGACTATGGGTATCTGTGATCAGACAAAATGACATGTAGACTGGAGTGTGGAAAAATTTGAAGATAAGGGCAGGCTGGCGGCTTAGTGTTGTCCAAAACACCTTTAGCATTTTGTTCAGCATATTCTGGCAGTTCACAAATTATTTGACATGATAAAAAGGAGCCAAATAAGTCTATTCAGTGTAACTTTCTGCAATGAGGAAATGTTATATATCTGTTGACCCAATTCAATTTGCTACTTGGCTGCATATAGTTACAATATTGACTACTTTGGCATGTGGCTAATGTGAGTGGAAAACTTTAATATAAATAGACTTTGTCCCTGGGGGCTACCATAATAAATAATGACTGTTTAGGAAGTGCTAACCTGTTTTTCTATTTCTCTATCTCTATCTCTCTGGGTCTTTTTCTCTCTCTCTCAACTGGACCCAGGTCTTTACACATACTAGACATGCTCTCTGCCACTGAAATGCACTGCCAACCCATTATTCTACATTTTAGTTAATAGATATTATGATTCTTTTGCTTTTTTCAATTATAATGACAAATTATAGAATATATAGAAAATAGGGGGAAACAACTATAAATTTCGAACCTAATTATTATATTATTGTAATTATTATATACATGGTAAATTTTCTAAGGTTTTTTTCTATATATTTTGGATGAATTAGGGATTATTTTATTTTTAACCAGCTTTTTAAAGCTAGCATTATGAGAAGAATCTATATCCACAGTGCTGAATAATATTCTCAGCTATCAAATCTAATGACCACCTATTCCTTAGATTATTGCATTCTAGTTTATTTCCTCTCTTTTTGAAATTTTAGGCCATTTCATCTGTTGCCTGCTTGTATGCTTCTTTGATTTTATGGTCTTGATAAAATAGTGCTATAATAAACACGTAGAGAAAGATGCTAATATTTCTCCTCCTTGGAATACATTGCTATGCAAAGTGTTTGAGCTTTATGCAGGGGGAGATTTAGAAGGTGGATCGTTTTACTACCTCATATTCATTGTGTAAAAGTATTTTTCCACTAATCCTGTGGGAAAAAATAGACCTTAAAGCTGACAAAAGGAAAGAAAGCCAAAATTTTTCTCTCTCTGGCACAATTAATTTGATAAATCATGGGACAGATTAATACATTTTTTCCTATATAACAATAAAGAATGCTAATAGAACATGAAACTTTTGGGACTTATGACATAGATCTCTGCTTTCTGAATACAGAATAAGTACCCAGACATAAACCTGGAAAATGAAATATTTTATGTGTTCAGATAACCTCTAGAGCTTCTAAGGGTGAAAGATTAACAGAAGTGAAAAGAAGAAATATAAAAGCCACCTCATTTTGTTTTGTTC
>NW_008346389.1:856506-893762 GCF_000622305.1 Nannospalax galili
TACATAAATCCACATAAATGTTGAGTCTCTCAACTATCCTGCTTATATAAGACGATATGAATGCAATAAACATTCCTACGTCATACAATCAGTAATTACTCCACAAGACCTTGGCTTAGGAAACTTTATAATTGTTTCCCACTTTGTTTTATTTGGTTTAGTTTGGTCTTTTTGAGACAAAGTCCCCCTGTAGCCTTAGTCCCAACTGGTCTGGAACTCACTATGTAGCCACCACGCCTGGCTTTACTTTATATTTTGTATACTGATAAGCTGTCATATGATTTTAAATTTTCTTTTTTAAAAAAAATCCTGTATTATATGGAGCTGAAGAGATGGCTCAGTGGTTAAGATCACTGACTGCTCTTACAGAGGACCCAGGTTCAATTCCCAGCACCTACATGGCAGTTAACAACTATCTGTAACTCCAACCAGTTCTAGGGGATCCAATGCCCTCGTCTGACCTCCATGGGCATTAAATGACATGGGTGCTCTTACATGCATGCAGGCAATACACTCATACGCATAAAATAAAAATAATAAAAAATAAAATATTTTTTAAAATCCTGTATTCTAATGCTGGGTGTGATGGTGCACACCTTTAATCCCAGGACTCAGGAGGCAGAGGCAGGAGGATATGTGTGAGATAGAGGCCAGCCTGGTCTATATAGTAAATTACACGCAGGCTGGGGCTATGGGAGACGCTATCAAAACAAATTCCTATTTCCTAGTAAATCTGATCATCATGAGCAAGAGAACCCTACTAATGACAAACAAACAAAAAAGTTTTAAGCCATAACATTTGGAATGTTAGAACCTAGAAAGTCAAGTTTCGTCATTAGTCATAAGTAGCTTCTGTTACATCATCCTTCATCTTCACTTGAAATGAGATTGCAGTTGTGATGGACTGTACCAACCTGCGCTAATTAAACAGTGTTATACATGCAAAGCAGCTCTGTGAACTACAAGAACAAGGAACATGCGATACACAGGTTTTAAGAAGTGCTCCTTGGGCATCATGTCTGAAACAACTTTTTAAAAATATGTTTTTTATTGATGTTTTTATTTTATGAGTGTATTGCCTGCATGTATGTAAGTGTACCCATGTCATGCAATGCCCTCAGAGGTCAGAAGAAGGCATCTAGAAATGGAGTTACAGACAGTTGTTAGCCACCATATGGGTGCTGGGAATGGAGCCTGGGTCCTCTGCAAGAGCAGCCAATGCTCTTAACCACTAAGCCATCTCTTCAGCCTCAAAACAGCCTTTTAAATTGGCCTAATGGGAAGAAATCAAGATCTAATTCTATCTCTCTGTTTCTCTCTCTCTCCCTCCTATCCCTCTCCCTCTCTCTCTCTCTCTCTCTCTCTCTCTCTCTCTCTCTCTCTGTCACACACACACACACACTCTGAATTTAATAATTCATGGTATGGATTTGTTTTTCCCTTACATACAACAATAAAAATGTTGGACTGATTAAATAACCACCCACAGGGCTTTTTTATTAATGATACCAGCGAGAGACATAGATCTTTGTCTTAGAAATGGAACATAAGTCTCCCGATGGCCAGTCACTGGGTCTTTGTTCATAGTATAAATAATACACGTTGCCATACAGTCGTTTCCAAAACAATCAGTAGTGTTTGCACTGAAGATGTTTGAAAACTGCTTGGAAAACCATCAGCACCAGATGCACTTTGGGGATTATCAAGGGAAATATGTAAAACCTGCTCTTTCACTTGGCTAATCTCTTACTCTCTTCACCCTCACCATCAAGTCTCTAAAGACTTTCTCTAGTTTCTGCACTTGTATAAGTAGTATATTATTATGAAGTGACTTTGCTTAAAATAATGTAGCTCCGTGGTCATAAACCAGCAGTAACCATTCTTCATACATGCCACTGTGTCCTTCATTCACATGGACTGTGAGGCATGTTTTAAATTGCCTATTCAGGCCTTTTGTGCTGAGTAAATTCCAAGTTGTAAGCGTTTCCAATTCTCAGCTAAGAGAATTCATAACTTTATTTTATGAATTGCAGGTGGTTTTCATGAGCCTATGCAAAAGTTTTTGGGACTGTGGGCTTATAGCCCTGGATGATATTACAATACAGTTGGGAAACTGCCAGTCTCCAGGTAAGAGAACCATGAGTCATTTCAGCTGTGTATCTTTGTCCTATGAAGGCCACTTTTGGTTCCTTTAGAACTTCAGACATTTGATCTATGCTATTCTATCCCTTGCTTTTCTCTACAAAAATGCCTCTCTGTAGAGCTTTATAGTAGACTCTGCAAGTTAGAAATGAAGACTCTAGCATTCTGTATGTCTTTGTACATGTAACTTAACCCCCTTGATCTCATTATAAGGGAAGTTAGCAATGCCTAACTGAATGTTGGGGACAATACATATATATCCATAGCTTATGAACTGCCACAAAACAGCTTTAAAAAATACCTTCTATCTTAATTAGTACCATCATTATTGTTGTGATCTTAGAGAATGACCAATTTCAAGTAATAGATAGCATTGTTATTTCACAAATACTTGTTAGATAATATTAAATGTTTAATAAAGTTGGTATTTCCTAAGTCAGTTAAGTGAGAATGAAACAATAGACGGGGCAGTGGTAACGGGAGTGGGCAGCACAGCCTTACACTGTCACCTATAATACTCTGAGTTCCTTCAGAAACCTTCACTCAGGTCTCTGCACCTCAAAAAAGTTCAGAACACATTAGTACGAAACTTAAGGGTTGAAACTTATTAAGAAAAGGTTTTAATGTGACTTGAAGCCTGGTGTCAGGGCACAAATAGAGATGCTTAGGTAAAGAGCAGTATATACCTAAGACATGCTTGTGGGGCTTCCCACAGTGAGAGAGTTTCACTTACGTACTATCTAACAATAATTGTATGTACAGTTTTAGTGACTTCTGGAGTTATAATTATTGAAAGCATTTCTAAGGAATTTTTCTTTTTTGATAAATAAGACTAGAGGATTTTTTTATGTGCACTAGATAGGATTGCAGGCTGATAAGAAACAAAGGATGAAGAATTCCATACTATATTAGTCGCAAGGGAGTTACATGTTTTGTCTGCAAACAAAGTTCATGTTCTTGTTTGTGATATTTTCAGAAAGTGACATGTTTGCATCTGAGAAAGGAGTAAAGTTAAACATACAGGCCTTAGCATAGTGGACTAGACTACTGTTTCGAAATTATTATTCAAAGTATCTCTCAAGTTGTGCCAAACTCTCTCCACTCCTGGCTGACTTGAGACTTCAACCAGACTCTAGAGATGGCTTCCTGCCATCATCATGTCCCTTTATTTCCCCTGTATTTTCATCCTACCTCAAACCAAGCATTGACAATAGTGAAATTGACACCGTGGTAGCTAGTGGTGTGCTAGATGGAACGTGCCGTGCATAAATGCACACCTCAACCTAGATTGCTGGTCTTAATCCAATCACATCACATCCTAGAACCTCCATATTCATTTATTTACAAACAGACCAATTATAGTGTCAGTCTTACACTGGAGAACAATTGAAAGAATTTCTTTGGCCTGGAGACCTAGTTCAAGGGGAGGACACTGACACAAGGTTCTGTGTGAATTTCCTTGCTTTCTGAGCCCTCGTGAGGACAATAGCAACAAGAGTGTGTATGTTCAAGAAGTAGGAGAGGGAGTGAGGCCTCGTTAACTAGTACTGTGTCCAAAATAAAATGAAGTCAAATAACGCAAAAGAGACATAAATGGCAGGCTATTTATTACAGAAATTTATTAAGAATATGGTTTAGGGGTTGGGGATTTAGCTCAGTGGTAGAGCGCTTGCCTAGCAAGCGCAGGCCCTGGATTCAGTTCTCGAAAAAAAAAAAAAAAAGAAAAAAAAGAATATGGATGTTGGGAGGTATAGCAAAGTTTACCCAAAGGAGAAGTCCCCACTAAGTTTGGAGATGGCATTACTCTAGCAATAATAATTACTGTTGTTAAAGACAACATTCTACAGATTTTTTTAAAAGAACATCAGACAAAGGGTTGGGGAATTTAAGGGATGAAGGGTGAGTATATTACAACTACATTGTATACATGTATGGAATTCTCAAAGAGTTAATAAAAATATTACATTAAAACAGACCAGACAACTATTGTCATGGGACTTAGCTCAGTAGTGAAGTGTTTGTCTAGCATGTGCAAGTCACTAGGCTCCATCCTCAGTGCAAAAAAAAAAAAAAAAAAAACAAAACAAATATTTGTGTCTAGAAATGGAAAATCAGACTTTGGCAGTAAAAATAGCAGTTCCTAGTATTTAATTTACTAATAATAATTCCAATGTTCCAAATACTTCACATGCATCATCTCGTTTGGCCCTCTCAATCCCATGAAGTCGTTGCCCTTAATATTCCCATGACACAGATAAGAATTCTGAGGCACAGAGGAGGGAAGCCATTTGTGCTCCACAGCTCTGCCTCCAGCAGTAAGTTTACTTCTCTCCCATCTCCTCCTCCTCCAGAGCAGCTGTAGAGCTGTTACTAGGGCACCCTTCACTTGTCCTGCATTCTTGAAGAAAACCCCTGCACTATGCAATTTTATTATTTTTTGTATTTTCATAAAGGCAGTTTGTCTCTAATTTTCAGAGCTTTTTAGCGCATTCACACAAATAAATCCCAAGCTGGGGAAAAAAATGTCTTACTTAAAGTGTCCCAATGTTTCAGATCTAGATCTCTAATTCTGTCACCATGACAGGACCCATGACTGGGAACAGGCTAGCTGGAGGCAAAGGCTCGTTGGGCCACCAGTGGGGGTCTGCCTCTACATATGCTTGGCATATGACCAGACACCTCTTAGACATGTGGAATGGGCTGCTGGGAACCATGTTGCATTCAGCAATTGCAACACCTGATGTTTCCTTGTAGAGAGACTTCTACCTCCACCTGGAGAATGCACTTTCGATCAAGATGAATGTGCATTTACACAGGACAAAAGAAACCGGAGAAGCTGGCACAGAGGAAGGGGAGACACTCCCACTTCCTACACAGGACCGAAGGGAGATCACACTACTGGGGTAGGTGAGTTATGCCACATGATGCTGTTTCCTAAGGAGCTAAAGTAGCATCCTACAATTTGAAATGTGCAAATTCATGCCTTGTGTCTAGAATGAACTACATGTGATTCTACACACAAAATTTGTAATAGGTATATTTGAAAGTCATCATTTCTGTTTATAATATTGCTTAATGTATATTGTTACAGAGATAATTAAATTAGGAATTGCTTTAAAAATAATAACAGAGGAACAAAAGTGAGGGGAAAGATGTTAATAAAAATTGGAGGTAAGGCTGATGCTGAGTATATAAATGTGCTGGCAGATGGGGATCATGCAGACAAGTTCGACTCTTTCTATAGATGAAACAAAGAAATATCACCTGTGAAATTTGATTCACAGTGTTCTTAGGATGAAACCTGGGGGAGCAAGCAGCTGGAGGCTTAGGCAATCAGGTGGCGAATTCATTCTCTCTCTCTCTCTCTCTCTCTCTCTCTCTCTCTCTCTCTCTTCTCTCTCTCTCTCTCTCTCTCTCTCTGTGTGTGTGTGTGTGTGTGTGTGTGTGTGTGTGTGTGTGTCTTAGACAAGGTCTTGTTGAGCACCTGGAACTCAGAGTCTTCTTGCCTCCTCCTGAGAGCTAGGACTGTAGATGCATACCACTATGCCTGGCTAAGGAGTGCATTTTCAATAGGAAGTGTATAAACCACATAGGAAAACTTAAAAGTTGGTCTTTTTCTTGTTACTACAGAATATCAGTGGTAAAATATGTCTGCCATACTTTGGTATACCAGTTGGATCAAAGTATTACATTTGTTTCAAAACAAAATTGTCCTTGAACTAAACTCACAGAGATCCTGAGTACTAATCTCCAGGATCATTTTAGAAAAGAAGGTAGAAGGGGATAGACTACACTCCGCTGTACTTATGACCACCCCTAAGATAAACCCATGACCTAGTACCATGGAGCAACTTATAGCATATGTAACCTGCCTACTGAATTAGCCAAAATTGGTAGAACTCAATCACAAACATCTTTATTTTTTTTTATTTCCATCATTCACTTCATTTATAGTCTGAAGATTTTTCTCCCCACTCTCTGGCAAATCCCTTAGCTCCCAGTCCTGTTGAAGTAATATGACATTAATAACACAGGTATGTTAAGGGATCTTATATTCCAAATCAAAACGTCCATTTCTCATTCAGTCAAATTTTCTGAGCTCAGCTTGGGCCTACCTCCTTTTCTGGGGATGATAAAAGAGAAGACTTTCTAGTCTTCCATCTTCTTTATTTCACCTCCTCTTCTGCTTTTCAAGCTATCATCCTCTAGTCAGGATAAGGAGAGGAGGGATTAAAAGAAAAGAACTTTAAAATATTTGGTGCTATTTTAAATTCTCTTGATTATTGACCATCCTTTGTTATGACAGATATTCAAACATCTGACTGGCTGGTCAGAACTTCGGCAGTATACCCTTCTTTTTGTGTCCACTCTGCCTAACCCTCCATAACAATCCCTCTCCATTGGGCACCTGCATATTGAGGTACATACCTCTATACAATCAGCCAGATTTTTCTGAAAATTTTGGCTTTCTTTGAAAAGCACTTGCTTCCAACTACTTTTCCAGAGACTGTCCATGGGTCTCAGAAACTAATGCACTCCCAGCTAAAAGGTGCAGCCGGATCCTGTTACTGACTTTTCTCTTTCTCTTGATGCTCTAGCAGATCCTGGAAGAGTCTTGCTTCAGAGAAGGGTTCTTCATTGGTCCAGAAGTAAACCAAATGTCCACTTTCAGTACTGAGTAGGAATTCTAAAAGAGTTCTGAGACTCTGTGAGGTCTCACCTGGAAAAGTATGAGGAAATTAAAATGGCAAATAGAAGTCATATATGATAAGACCACTTGGATAGCGTATACAGAAAACAGAGCTCAAACTGCCTTAAATGGAAAGGGAATTCTTTACTGAAGTTTGAAACAGGAAAAGGCCAAGATAGTGCTAACTTCAGGTACAGCTCAAAGCAAGGGATAAAAACTATATAATTATTAGACAGTTTGCCCCTCTCTCCTCCTCTCTGTGCTGTGTTTTCTCCAGTCTCAGACAGGATCTCCTATCATGGTAAGAAAGCGACTATAGAAGGTAAAGCCTCATGGACTTTCAATACTGAACCTTGCAGAAAAGAATAACTCTAATGAAAATCTCCAAACTAAGCTTTGAGTTGTTTTGTTTTGTATGTGTTTTGTTCTGTTTTGTTTTTTGAGACAGATTCTAATGATGTAACCCTGGCTGGCCTCCAACTCATATATAGAACAGACTGGTCTTTAATTCACAGATATCTGCCTGCCTCTGCCTCCCGAATTCTAGGACGAAAGGTATATGTGACCACATCCTGCCAAACTGAATCTTATTACCTCTGAGTAGCAATGTTTTGAAAGCAGGGTAAAACTCACTGTTGAATCACCACAATACTTGATATTAAGCCTTATGTATGATTGACATGCAAAAATGTTTATGGAATGAGTGAATGAATGAATTTACTTAAGGCTCCTTTGAAAAATATAAGGATAATTATTATTTAGCAAGACCTCCTGTAACTGGCATGGTAGCACATATCTATAATCCCAGCACTTGAGAGACTTAGGCAGGAATATCACAAATTCAAGGCCAGCCTGAACCACATAGTGAGTTCTAGGCCAAACTGGGCTATATTACAAGATCCTGCTTCAAAACAAACAAACAAAAACTCCCCAGAAAATGGGATTGTTGGGAGATTCCTTTTTTATTACAAGAGTAGTAGAGAAAAGTTCAGGAGAAATAATTTTAACTAGTCTATTATAATCTGAATGTTGCGTGTCTGAACATTTTTTCTAGAAGAAGGTTGACAGTTTATCTTTTATAAGGACATAAAAAGGCTTCAGTTAGAGGTATGATAAGGTACCATCAAAGATATACGCATGTTACAGAAGATGACCACAAGGGAGTATTCTGGATAATGAAAATCATGGAATGCCATAGGTAAGGGAGACAGGCAGAACCAAAGCAGTAAGCTGTGGAGAGCAGGGGCTGCTCCTGAAAGAGAAGTACCAGGCCGGGGTTAGAACAGGCCTGTGGGCTTTACAGTTAGACTAACCCAGCATACTCCACTCACTGAGTATGAGATTTTAAGGCACTTATTTCAAATCGCCAAGTCTCAGTTTTGTCATCTAGAAAAATCAGAATAATTACAGCTCCTTACTTATTAACTTCAGAGATGGATCCAAACTCAAGGTAGCAACACAGCTGGTTTTATATGGCTTTCAAATAGCTGTCTCTTTGCCGTGTCCACGCATGGCCTCCCCTCTGTGCCAACTTATCCCTGTTATCTCTTTTCTTTTTTAATATTTTTATTTATTATTTTTATTTTATGTATATGAGTATATTGATTGCATGTAAGTGCACCAATATTGTGCAGTGACCACAGAGGTCAGAAGAGGGAGTTGAACCCCCTGGAACTGGAGTTACAGATGGTTGCCAGCCACCATGTGAGTGCTGGGAATCGAACCTGGGTCCTCTGCAAGAGCAGTTAGTGCTCTTAACCACTGAGCCATCTCTTCAACCTGTCTCTCTCTTTCTCTCTCTCTCTCCCTCTCTCTCTCTCTCTCTCTCTCTCTCTCTCTCTCTCTCTCTCTCATAACACTAGTTGTATTGAATCAAAGTCTATCCTCAAAATCCCTTTTAAAATTACGTCTTTGAAAGACCCATCTCCAAATACAGACACACTCTGAGGTACTGGGCTTAGAGCTTCAACAGATGTATTTTGGAGAGATGTTAGATGTTATTTAACCTATAGCAGACTCCCTCCAAGGAGTTAGTGTCATGGCTGAACATCAAAGGAACAGAGCAAAGGCTTTCAAGTTAAATGGGTGACAGCCTGAGCCTGCCCTTGTTCCTCGTGGCTTTATGCCACAATCTGAGCTTGTCTGACTTATATATGGTGTCCTACCTCCTCCTCATGTATTAAAAATCTATGAAAATCTAGCAAAAATATGAACAGTAGACATGAAGTCACCCAGCGTTCTACTCCTTTCCTTACAGCATTACTGGGCTATGGGGACATATGTTCACTAACTTGTTATGGCTGTATTTGAAGAAGATGTTGTGGTTGGGCTTGCTCTGTCTCTTTGAAAACGTAAAAGAATGTTTCAGCTGGATAGGGTGAAACAGCAAGAAAATGAATTCAAAAACTTCTTAGTGTGTTCCATATTTATTCTGAATGAATACTTGATGCATTAAATTAAGTTCTCTGGTGCACAGCACAGAAAATGCTGATTTTTAAAAGTAAATTATTCCACTTGCTTCAATATAAAATTCCAAAAGATTCTCAAGACGCCGTCCAGATTTTTACCTAATAAAATCTTTTGCAATCTATCTTTTTATTCCAGTGCATAACAATGCAAGTAAGAAAACACATTTTTCTATATTATGCCCAAGGTACCTAGAGCTATACAGCATTGGATTGGAGGTGTCTTGTTTTAGTTCTTAAAATTACTTTTGCTGCAGTAAATAATAAAGCTAGTGATCATTTACTGGACATTTACTCTTCATAGGCTCTGTGCTGGGAATCTTTATACCCTTACTAGAATCTATAAAGTAAGTGAAGGGCCCTGTTTTTCAGGCAGGGAAATAGAAGTGTGGAGAAGTTAGTACCCGTCCAGAGCTACACATTATCAATTGGCAGAGTAGAGACTGAATTTCAGGTTTGTTTGTGACCATGTGCTGTTCACACTGCCTCACTGGAGTCTCCCAACCTACATGATACTAACATGCCACACATGGCCCATATAGCATGTATGTGAATGTCACAACTTTCTACGTAGCAGTATAAACTCACCCAGAATGCCTTTCTCGCCAAGGGAAGGCAGTGTCTTCTCCTAGTAAGATTATAATCAAACCAATAGCATTTGGGAGTCTTCCCTAGAAATTAATTTAATAGAAAGAATCTACATTTCTACATTTTCTAAGCTATGTCTAGTGTCCATATTCCGATATTGTGAGTTTAACTCCAGGATTGCATCCCAGACTCCAATTATTCACCGTAGCCACGTGGAAGAGTGGCTTTCTCTTCTCCTTGTCTCTTAACAGTATGAGATAAATGAGGGTAATATATGGACTCTCAGATCCAAGGTGGCAAGTGTGACCCATTCAAAAACTAAAGCATAAACTTCTTTAAAACAACTGATTGAGGTTTTTCATACAATTTATCGTGTGGTTGTATGTGGGTGTGTGTGTAGATGTGTGAGCAGAAGTCAGAGGACAACTTGTAGGAGTCAGTTCTCTCCTTCTACCATGTGGTTTCCAGGGATTAAACTCAGGTTGTCGGGCTTGGTGGCAGGTACCTTTACCCACTGAAGCATCTTGCCAAACCCCCAAACAACTAACTGTGAAAATTACCAATATTGGAAATTACATGAACACAAGAGTCAAATGTCTTAGAACTAGGAATCGTCATTAATATTACACAGTCCAGGGTTCACAAGATCTTGATTCATTCCATATCTCATGAGCACTCAAAATTTGTATTCTATACCAAATAATGTCCAAATGCCTCAGAACTATAACACGTAAAGTAATAAAGGTTAAGTTCTAAAAATGATGGCACAATGCAGGGTGGCATCTCTCCCTGGGAGTGTCTTGAAGGATATGTCCGAGTTCATCAGGAATGGTAAGGAGCAAGGAAGCTTGCCAGGATAAAGAAACAGCAGGGACGCGATGTGAAGCCCTTTAAGTAACTGAGCAGCTTTCAGGAAGTCTGTGTTATGATACTTGGCTGGCATGCACAATACTGCCAACCAGGAATTCCATCAAAGTAGAATCTCAAATGGTAACTTCTATGGAGATAGTGTACTTGAAGATATGATTCAAAACAGCAGGAGTGGGGGATGACACCATAAAATAAAAAAGGGAGGAGAGCTGATGGGAAGATGGCATCCTTGGCATGGCCACTGCTATGTCTAATGAGTTACTTGAGATCGTGGGCCATCTAAGAAGCCATATTGAACTATGTCTCTTGATCATCAACTAGAGGGGAAAAGGGGAAAAAGTTTTTCCATACACTCCCACCCCAATGGGCCTGAGATATGTGCCCATTCAGCACCAACTCCCCACTCCTACTGCATCTCTGGGTGGCAGTTCTACAGAGGCTCAAGCCAGGAGTGACTAGAGAAGCTTCCACCTTGAAGAACAAAGTGATCAGCAATTGGCTTGGGTCCAAGATAAAGCATCCATCAAGTTGCTTCTGATCAGATCTATCTTTTCACTTCCTTTGCTTAAAGCCTGCCAATCTACACTTGACAGAACACATACAGGGAGAAAAAACGAACTGTTTCATAGACACCTGCATTAGATGGTGGGTCAATACATGTCCAATAAATGAAAAGAAAAGCTCAGAAAAGCCACATTATAAATATGTCAAGTCATTGTGTGTGTGTGTGTGTGTGTGTGTATCAATATATCATCTCAGTTTAAATACAAACAGGCACTGTCAACAGAACTTTTGGGTTTAGCTGCCAAACGGGTCAAATAATGCCAATTATCCAGAGATTTGGGGAAGTTCCATGCCTGTTCTGGCTCAGTGACTGCTCAGCTACTGCTCCTCACAGATGTAGTGGCAAAGCACTTCATTTTCAATCTTGTCACAGAGAAACGCGGATGGGTCTAGGGTGAGCAAAATGCCACTGTTCTTAGCAAGATCCACTCATTTTTTTTGAACAGGAACTTTTGAGACATTGCAACAGTTACTTAATCGCCACAGTTCTGATAAAGTTGGTGTTGATCGTTTTGTTTTTGCCAGTTTCTCATTGCTTTTGTGGAGGAAGTGATTTTCAAAGGTCCTTTCTCTACTTTTCCGAAACCCTTTTCTTTACCTGTTTGTCTGCTTTTTAATATATTCAAGTTCAATAGTGAAATTCACCATTTTATCCCTTTTCTTGCATTTATATGTGTATTTATGCACTTATATAAGCATATGCACATATGTATGTGCATATATAATATATATATTACATATTGATGTTTTGAGACAGGTTCTTCCTGTAGCCCCAGCTGGCCTGTAACTCTCTATGTAGACCAGGCTTGCCTCAATCTCACAGAGATCTGTCTGCCTCTACCTCCCAAGTGCTAGGATTATAGGCGTGTGTTACCACTCCTGACCCACATATATGTTTTTGTAGTCCTGGGGATTAAACCTAGGGCCTTGAATAAATTAGGCAAGAGTGACAGTGCTAGGCTACATTCAAACCCTCAAACTTACTATTATATACACAAAATTTAATTATTAATCATAGTTATTTTACAGCCTCATGTGATAACTCCATATATGGGTTGCCTATTTCCCACAGGTGGAGTTTGTCTGCTTACACACACACACACACACACACACACACACACACACACACCTGTTTCTTAAAATCTATGATAATTTAGACTGAATTCTAGGTGTTGTAAATGAAAGATCACAGAACCCTTCCATCGTGCTGTTTTCTTCCAGAGACTATTCTACCAGCTCTGAAACAGAGGATGAGAGTTGAGGTAGGGTTGCAGCTCTGCCTTCCTGGGCCCACCTCTGGTTCTGCCTATACTCTGGACATATTCTCCAAGAATGTAGTCTAGAGTTTAATTAGGAATTGTCCTCTTAATTTTCCTGAATTTAAATTTTTTTGTCTTTAACTGGTGAGATGGCTGGAAACTCTACTTTGTTTGCATTTAATGTCCTGACTCTTGATCTCTTCAAGTTAAGAATTTAGTGTCTCAACGGAAGATTGGCAAGTGATGGGCTCTCTTTTCTATCCTTCTTTTCTCACAAACCTTGGCCCTCTCAACCCTGGCTCTTTGGGCAATCTCGAACGACAGTTATTTTCTGCTTACCTCAGTGAGGTTGTTGGTTTCTCTGTCACATGTCTAAAGGAGGAAGCAGCTCAGGGAATCTTGAGCCCATTCCCAAGACCTCCCTTTCTCTCTGGAATGTTGGTTCCTCATATCCTTGCAGTTTGGAAACCTCTCGAATAGCTTTGAAACAGGTACAGACATCCCCAAATAACTTTTCAATTGTTTGTCCTAAGTATTTTCTACAGAGTATAGATCTGCCACCAGTTAGGCAGCGGAGCCAGAAAGGGCGGCTGATATTTCCTTCTGTAGCATCGTTTATTTATAACATGATTATTTACTCAGAATTTGGGAGCATTTGCTCTGTTCTGTGTAAGCCAACTGATCATAGTATTTTTCAATATTTTAAATTTATTATTTGACAAATTCACACATGCATACAGTGTATCTTGATCATATGATGTTGATACAATCCCCCTTCTTACTCTCTCAGACCCTCTCTAAATTCTTCCCTTTCCCACCTTCATGTCCTCTTCTTTCTAAAGAATATTTTTATCAATTCTCTAGGAATTTCACTCAATATATTTTTTTCATATTCACCATCCACTCCTCTCCCTAACTCCTCCAAGATGTATCTTACCTCCTTTCCCCCAACTTCATGTCCTCTTTTTAAAAAATAACCTGTGGAGTCCAATTTGTGCTGCCCATGTGATCCTGGGCTTGGGGCCATCCACTGGAGTGTGATCAATCTACCAGGAGAGACACCCTTAAAATATTGACTCTCTCAGCAGCTATCAACAGTCAATAGCTCCTCAAATAGGGGTGAAATTTGTGACTGCCTTCCACTGTGAGATTTCATGGGGCTTGATCTTGCTGAGGTCTTGTGCAGGCTGTCAGAACTGTTGAATTCTTATGTGCTACTGCCCTGTTGTGTCCAGAAAACACTCATCTACCAGCCCTAAATCATACAATCTTCCCATCCTCTCTTCTATGATGGTCCCTGGGCCTTGTGGAGAGAGGTCTACTATAGATGTCCCATTTAGGGCTGAGCACTCTGCAGTCTCTTATATTCTGCACATTGACCAGTTGTGGATTTCTGTGTTAATCATCATCTATTCCAAAAAGAAATTTCTCTAATAACAGTTGAGAAATGCACTATCTATTGGTATAGCAATAAGTCATTAGAAAGTAACCTGATACCATGTCCATTTAGCAAAATAATAGTAGCAGATTCTTTCCTAGGGCTTATGACCTATCTAGTCACAGGTTCTTTGTCACAATAACAGTGCCAGGCATGGGTTCCATCTTGTGGAACAGTCCTTAAATCATTGCTTGGGATTTTTATCAGCTATAATCTTTCAGCTGAAATATTGTCAATGTTCAAGTGAGACTTGGATAGGATTGAGTTGAAGTACATAATTCAGAAAATAATTCCTCAGTCCAGGAGCCCAGGGTGTCTGGTATGGACTGAGAGAATACACTACAGTTGTTGGATATCACCACTATTCAAATGTTGTGCTAGCCAATTAACAACAGTGGCCCCTCTCACTTCAATAACTGTTGGAGAATAAACAGCCAAGGATAATGTGGAATATACTGGGATTTTGATTAATAAGAATAGGATTGGGAGGGAAGTAGGATGGGTAGAGTAGGGATAAGTAATTATTTTTGGTCTTTTTTGAGTCAGGGTGTCCCTGTAGCCCCAGTGAGCCTGGAACTCACTATGTAGACAAGGCTGGACTTCAATTCACAGAGACCTGCCTGCCTCTTTCTCCTGAGTGCGGGGATTAAAGGTGTGTGCCACCATGTCCAGCAAGAACAAAGATAGATATTAGATGAAGTTGAAAAAAATCAAGGTGAATAAAGTAGCCCAGAGGGAAAGTTGGGACCCACAGATTTTAGAGACTATTAAAGCTATGGAAGTTTAAAATTAATAGGTAAAAGATGAGGGGATGGGATGAGAGAAGGAGGAAAACGTAGAAATCAGAGTGTAAGTATATGAGATATGGATGAAGGGCATAGTAATGAATGGCTTGTAGTAGACTGGGTGAAGAATCATACACAGCAATCCTAAAACCTATCTGAGCAATAAACGGACAAGAGCAAGACCATCACGAGATACACATACAAGAGTGGAGATTAAATAATAGAAAATACAAGAGCACTTATGGAATGCACCGCTGCACTGCATTAAAAGGTGAAGTTCTCAGAGCCCTAAGACTCAGGGAGGCTCCCTTTGGTACTGGGGGAGGAGGGGTGAATGGGAGCCTTTGATCTCTGCTGCCTCTATGTTTGGTGGAGAAGGAAGGAGATGTTTTAAGCCCTTTCCTGGTAGTTCCCTCAGACCCTTGCACATATACCCCCAACTCTTCTGGTTATGTGGGTCTGGTAGATGTGAGAAGCAGCCCTTTCCTTGAAGTTTTTTCTGCTCTCCCTTGGGTAGCCTAATTTGAGAAGGCTTTCAGCTGGGCCCTGATCTTTGGCTCTCCCACAAGTTTCCCTGCAGAGATCTCCCTGGCTTCATAAATTCATTTATAGACCTTGTCTCCTGCAGGATAAGAGCTTCTTGTGTATTATCTTGATGGGTTTTTTTTTCCACCAAGTTTCAGTGGTGAGGTTGCTCTCATTCAAGTACTAACCAGACCAGACCCCGCTTAGCTTCCGAGATTAGATGAGATTGGGCGCGTTCAGGGTGGTATGGCGTAGACCAATGCTCTGGTTTCTAATCTGCCACCTCACTCAGAAATCCCCACTGCCATCATAGCATTTTAAATGAGATCCTTGTATTTCTGGCCTCATAACTATACTCATTTGTTGATCTTTTTCTGACTCTTCTACCTAGGTCTTGTTATATCTGAGATGAAATTGCATCCTGTTCAATTCCTTGGCAAGGGGTAATAGGAGAGTATTAAATTTGTGCAGGCTCTGACTGTAAACTACCTAACAGACTATGCCATTGTCTGTGTCTTTCCTTTTATAACTCTATATCTTGAGTAATAAATATTGTGGACAATTATATTAAACAAAAATATTCAATGACACTTGTTTAAGCACAGTAAGGCATACTTTGTTCAAGAACATCATGATGAACATAGGAACCACCACAGTGTGATTTTGCAATGGAGCAGAAAGGCTCTCAGCCTGAATACAGTATGGCCAAGGAAGAATAAAGAATCAAAGAGCTACATGGAGTTGTGACATGGAAAATTAATAGGTGGTAACATGGGGGTAAGAAGGATTCTGGCTAAACTGAACTGACCTGCCAGGATTCTTACTGGAGGCAACTCAAAGTAATCACATGTCACTTACGGGATGGTAGAGATTGAAGAACTCAGTCACATAAAGCTTTGAGATATTAGATTTCAGCAGTACAGGAATCTGGCTTAGCATGTTTCTTGATAAAATTAGATTTTGTGAAGAAGTACAGAGAAAAGACTAGGAAAAGATTTAGGAGATTGATTATTTGGCCAAGCAAAGAATTCTTGCAAATTCTCAGAATAATAAAGTGCTGTAAATGTCTTTTTTATTCTGTTCTCACAAAAGACATATTGACAACCACCTCATATTATTTAACGTGCTTTGTATAGTAAATGTAATCTGCTTGGATGGATGGCACTGAAATCTCTCTTTAATGGGGGACACATTCTGAAATAATATGTTCTGACATTTTTCATTGGCTGAACAAGTCAATAGCAGTTCATAGATTTTCAGGGTACTGGATGTAGGCAAGATATTGTAGATCAGCTAAGGAAATATATATATATATATATATACACATATATATGGCAAAATTCATTCAGTGATGTTTTAATAATTACCTGCTGAGATCCTGAGGTAACAATAATAAGCTTTATTGTGATTATGTACACATTCTAAACAACAATGAATTGCTTACACAAAGGAGACCTAGTGTCTGCATTGGGGATTTATTGCATTTTGTCTTAACAAACTTTTCTATGACTCCTTTTCAAATGTAAGTAATAAAGCAATAGCAAGAATTTTTAAAAGCAAAACTTCCTGTTTTATACATTGGAAAGTTCTAGATTCAAACTCTGGACCAGCAGCACAGTATATTTCTCCTTGACATCTACAGAGTATTTGTTTAGTGTTGATGGTCACAAGGTCCTTTTTTTAGTTAACATAATGTATTCTGGGACTTTGAAAGGGTATACCTGCATCTGCAGACTGTCTTCTATCTTTTCCCTTACCATTCATAAAGCCTATCAATCTACACCTGGAAGAACATGTACAGGGAGAAAAAAAGGGGGAAAGGCATTGAAGCTGTTTTAAGGATAACTGCATTAAATGATAAGCCACTATAGAGCCATTAAATAGAAAGAGAAGCTCAGAAAAGCCACATTATAAATATATCAGGTAATTCTGTGTCTGTCAGGATCAATGCATCATCATATATAGCAGCTCCAAGGGTGAGATATTTCCTGAACTTACTAAAGGGTGACGTAGAAAGACTTTTCCAGATTCTGGAGTTAGCACAGTGTGGTGGGGAAGGTCATAGAATCTTTAGTAGGTGTGGCCTCACTGGAGGAGGTATGTCATCCCCACTTCCAGTTTCTCGCTCTGCTTCTTGTTTGCTGTTGAAATTGTGAGCTCTCAGCTTCCTGCCTCTGCTGCCATGCCTGCCACTTGCTGCCATGCCTTTCCACCATGATGCATTCTTAACCCTCTGGAACTGTAAGCCCAAACACACTCTTCTATATATTGACTTGGCCATGGTATTTCATCACAGCAACAGAAAAGTAACTAATACACACAGTATAGTCTAGTGGAAAGCCAAAGCATCGAACAGTGAGTTGTCTCTGTCTTGGTTGCAGAGCCTGGGGCATGGTTACATGACCTATCTGAGCCTGAGTTTCCTCATGTGCAAATCAACACTAACAGTCAATACTTTACTAACTTATTAAGGTTGCTGTGATAATTGATAGTATAGAAGCTCCATTGAAGTGGATGATAAGTTATTTTGCAATTACTGAATCTTTCAATAATCTGCCACTGTTTTGTTCTTCCATAAAATAGAAAATTATAGCCTGTGCCCATTAGTGAAATTCTTTAGTAGAAAGTAAAAGATTTGGTAGACTCATTAAACCAATGTTCCTCAATTGCATTTCATCTACCATCAGTATTTCAAGTAATAAGAGTATAACTGTTTTTAACTTTGCTGGTAGTACCCATATACATAAAAAAACATAGCCAGCACATCAGAACCATTATTTGATAGATTTATAACTAGTTTTTCTGTTTCCACAAAACATGAAATTTGGGGTCTGGAGAGCTGGTACAGCTGTTAAAGACTCAGGCTCATAACCAAAAGATGAAGTTTCATGTTTGGATAAATATTTGAGCAATAAAAATGTAAACTATTTAAAGAAAACTATTAACTACAAGTAGTATATGGACAAAAATAATATGAAGAAAAATATTGTATGGTAAAAGCTTGGGAAACGCTTATGGAATAAGCCATTGCACTAAACTAAGACACCCCCCTCTCCAAAAGCCCCACCATTTCACTGCTGTTAAAGGAAGAAAAGCATCTACGATAGATGGGAGAGTGACTGGCATCAAGGTGGCATGGACTTTGCAGGATTTTTCTGTTTCCTGCACCATCTGCTTGAGTATCTCCATTCTGACAAACCAGAAAGTTTTCTAACGCAGATGCTACTTCACTTCTTATTTATTTATTTATAAGATGGTGAATGCAAGTCAGAACAAACTTCTCCAGCTTTTGTTGATATTTATATGTTGCCAGGCTGTCCGAATTCTTTATAAGCATTTCTTTAGAAGGGTTTTTTAATAGGGAGTTTGTGGCCAAATGATGATGAATAAATAAATCAGTAGGTAACTATCCAGTTTAGTTAGAAGTTTCCTTAGTTGTCTCACTCCTGAGTCTCCCAGTATCATTGGCCTTCCTCTCCTCCTCCTCCTTCTCCTCCTCCTCCTCCTCCTACTCCTCGTTCTCTTCTTCTTCCTCTTCCTGCTCCATCTCTTCCTGGTCGTGGGCATTGTGCTGCTCCTTCCCTCCTTGAAGCAACTCCTCCAATTACAGACTTAACAATTCCAAAGAAAGACACCATAACTTTCTTTTATGACACTCTTTGGTGTTCCAATAAAATTTCCTTGCTTTGAAAATTAAGTTCTCTTTTAATATACTGGTAAATGAAAGAAATTTTCTTCATTTCCAAGAACAAATACCAAAGAATAAGTTACTTATGAAAATGTACTGTTCAACAAGAGAAAATGTGTTGTTGTTCTGGTTTGTTGTTGTAGTTGTTTATTTTGATTGCTTTTGCTGGCCCAGCAGTCCACAGCATCTGAGGGATTATCTCCAATGTGCATCAGTTTTTCACAGCTAAGTTTTTTGTGATAGTCCCTGATATTGCCAAATCTCATTTACCGAGAGAAGGCTTCCGTGGAAAGCTTTGTGAAAATGTAGCAAGATGTCTGAAAATGCCATAATGAAACTCATTACTCTGTATACTAATCTAAAGAATTAATTTTTTAAAGTGGTGAAATGCTGGACACCCGGTTGGGCCAGTTATACTAACCCTCTTGCCATACCTCACCCCAGTCTCTTCCATAAAGTCCTTAAAAACTTCCAGACTAGCAGCTTGATGGTGCCCTATTTCCTGGGACCCCTTCTGCTGTATAGGTTCTCCCTCCCTCCCTGCTTCTCTCCCTCCCTCTCTCCCTCCCTCCCTCCCTCTCTTCTTCTTAAGTTTCTACTGGTGAATGCATAATAAACTTGTCTCTTTTATGAGACATTTTAATTTTTAAAAAATATATCATTTATTTTCATTTTATGTGTAAAAGCTTATTGCCTGTATGTATGTAAGTGCACCAGAGTCATGCAATGCCTGAGGAGGTCAGAAGAGGGTATTGGAGTTACAGATGGTTGTTAGCCACCATGTGGGTGCTGGGAATTGTACGTGGAAAACAGACATTTTTAAATATATAGTTCAGCAACACCAAGCACATTCACACTGTTGTGCAAGTATGACCATCATCCAGGTCCAGAAAATTTTCATCTTCCTAAACAGAAACTGTACCCATTAAATACCAACTCCTCATTTATACCAGCTTTTAATATAATTAAATTAAATGTGTTGAACAACAAAATCAAAAGCCATGAGTCTTGGTAAGGACCAAGTATAGAGTCAGGGGTAGGAGGGAGGTGTGACGCGGGTGGAAGGAGAGAAGAGAAGGTGGCAAAAGAGTGTCCAGGATGCATTATATATGCATGAAATTGCCAAATAATTAAATAATAATATTATGAAGAGTAATTTTAAGGACTGTAGAGATGGTTCAGAGGTTAAAAGAGTTTGCTGCTCTTGCAGAGGCCAGAATTCAGTTCCCAGAACCCATGTCAGGCAGCTTACATCAGCCTGTAACCAGCTCCAGGAAATCTGCCACACTCTTTTGGCCTCCATGGACACCCACATGCATGTGAACACACACACACACACACACACACACACACACACACACACCCCTACACATACAGAAAGAGAACACTAGAGAGACACATAAAATTAAATCTTTTTTAAGAGTGATTCTAGGGGACACTTTTAACAGTTGTTCTTCCCAAAGTGTTGATGTCCTTTTCCCCTGATTATGAAAAGTGTTCTTCCAGTCTAATGAAAACAGCTAGCTGCTCCTTTTACACAGCCTTACCACAAAGTTTGCCAAAGCCCCTTCCCAACCCTATAAAAGAGAGCCAGGAGCCTGTAGGAGCAGCTGCCTCCCATTTCAGAATTATGAATATGGTGTGAGTCTCTGCAGCTCAGAGCATCATGGTTGCCATGCGAAGAACAGATGGGGCCCTGAGCAACAAGCAGATCCATGGGACTCCCCCCCACCAAAAATCCTGGATGTTGGACAGTAGCCAGCAGAAAGAAAGTAATTTGTTTTTTCCAGCTAACAATGTTTTCCACAGTCTGAGATCCTTCATCTGTAGGAATGTGTGAGCTGGCCTTGAAGTGTCAGTGCTGGGACTACCCACTCTAACCCAAACTTTTGTTGCTGAGACAGCTTGAAACTTTAATGTGGCAAAACCTGTCAACACACATGGCTTTTCTCTGCTTTCCCAACACATGTGAGGCAGACTGGCCTCAGTTAGATTTGTGATCAAGAGAAATGACTATGTCATCAGAGGGGCAAATTTTCATCAGCTGGCAAGTTTGTTAGAATTATTTTTAGGAATAGATGTTGATCTAGATTGCTTCAAATGTATTTCCTTATACATGAGTCCTTAAAATACAAATTATGCCATGAAGATATTTTTAAAGGCAAAGAATATTGTAAAAAGGTAGACTGAAGTTAGTATCCTAGAAAGTCATTCCACTTCTAAAAGCAGAACAATTACACAGGTCAAACAGTGTAGATTTCCCTTCATAGTCCATGGCACTAAACACGAGGCTCTCCGGAATTTGAAATCTTAGCTAATAGTTTCCATCTGACACCCAAGACTCTGAGATGCAGGAACTAAAAGAAGAGTAGATTGCAGAAGCCACATCTATGGGAGGGGTGTGGTCCAAAGCATGGGAGATGGGAAAGAGACTACCCAGGCAGGCCTGGTTTAGTTAGAGCCCACTTTGCCTGCCCAGAAGTGCCTGACACAAAGTAATGCTTTCCTTTCAAAGCTGAATATACTAGTGTCTCATACCCACAAAGGAAATAAGTTGATCCAATGCTCCTGGAGGTGACTGAGAATTTTCCTGCCTTCCAGGACCTCAGAATGTCCCTGGCCAAGACTTCCCATCACTCTTGTGCACCATCATCATCATTAAGTGAAAGAATATCTCAGGCCATCTATAACTCATGATGACTCCATTGCTTCCTGTTAGTTCTGAAAAGATGTTATGTCTCAGCCCCTAATGGTCTCCACACTTCTTCAGTGAAAGCATATTTCAAGGACATGTCTTAAATGATGGTCCTTGGACAGGACCCCTTTATTAAACTTCACCCACTCAAGATTCAGGGACCATTGAGGAAGAGGGGGCAGAAAGACTGTAGGAACCAGGGAGGAAGTGCATGACCATCCTACAAGCTCCTGGGAACCTCCTCATATGACTCCCTCTTAGATTTTTGTCTGTAGCAAAAGTCTTTTATGTGGGATTTCAGGTAGGCCTTCTGAGAACTCCAAAGTCAAGTATAAAACTTCTTTCATTGTTTTATTTTTTCTTGTTGCCTTAAAAAAAATGGAGATTTTTTTTTCTTGTTATACAATACAGGCTGGTCTCAAACGCATAATCCTCCTACCTCATCCTCATAAGTACTGGGGTTACAGGTGTGTGCCACCACACCTAACTGAATGTTTTTTAATTGGACATGTATTAGAGTATTGTCTCAGTCTACTGTGCCACTAACTTGCATATAAAATAGCATAGGACTCCTTTGAACATGACTAGATGAAATACTATGATCATTTTTATGTTTTATTTTTCATGGAATTAAATTAAATTTACTCTTCAGTTAGGATTGTGTGTGTGTGTGTGTGTGTGTGTGTGTGTGCACTTGGCATATTCATTTACATTGAGGCTAGCTTAAATGACAAACAGAGAAAAGAAAATATCATAAAGTTTTCTTGTATTGTTGAATGTGGAAAAACACCCAGTATAGCAACTTTTGTACCAATGAACAAATGAATGTTATGAAGTTAAAGAATTATCATATGTATGCTCATAACTTTTTGAGATAGAGTCTCAAGCAGCCCAGCCTGACCTCAAACTCACTGTGTAGCCAAGAATAACCCTGAACTCTGTTTCTTCTGTCTCTGCTTCCTAAGAGTTGGAATTATGTGGTGGAACATGCCTTTAATCCCAGGATTTGGGAGACAGAAGCAAGCAGAAGATCAAGACCAGCCTCTATTGAATAACCAGTTCCAGGCCAGCTAGAGCCACAGAGAGACCCTGTCTCAAAAAACCAAGAAAATCAGAGCAGTTAAAAGAAATTACTCAGCAGTTAAGAGCATTTGTTGTTGCAGAGGACCCAGACTCAGTTCCCAGTACCCACATGGTGGCTAACAACCATTATTAACTCCAGTTCCAGGGGACCTGATGTCCTCTACTGGCCTGTATGGGCATTGCATGATATGGGTGGATGCAGGCAGAACTCTCATACACATGGAATTTAATTAATGAATTAGTTAATTAATTAAAGACACAAGAAAAAAAGAATTGGAATCCAAGACATGCACCACAATGCTAAGCTTATTGGTATTCATTTTTTAAAGCACCTCAGGTGATATAGAACTAGTGTGAGAACAGTAGCTTTGATAAGGCTTTAATCTTATCAGAGCTCCAGTTTGTACTAGTGTTGCTTGGAGCATCCAAGTCAAGTGCCTGTCTCACTACCAAGAACCTCAAGCATTTGGTGTGAGTCTGATGGGGCCATGTCTTCTAGAAATGGTCAGACTGGTTTGTGGCTTTGAGCATCTAGTAGGGATGCTCCAGGAGTCAGGGACATAGTAATGAACTAAATAGGAAAAACCTCTCTGTGCATTCTAGAACATGGAGACAAAGATTAAAGAGGAGAAAGTAATGTGATATATTAAGAGACAATTAAAGGTTATGAAAACATAATAAATTAAGGTATAAGAGATGAGAAGTACAGTGGAGAGGATGGGGGGGACTGCAACTTGAGGCAGTGTAGTCTGAATAGGCTCGGTAGAAAATGTAGCAGACACTTAAAGGGGGCAAGAAAGTGAGACCCAAGATTATCTCTAGAAGAGCCAAGGTTAGCTCATGCAAAGGCCCTGAGCAGACATATCCAGGAACAGTATAGCGTCCACTGAATGAGTGACAAGAAAGGTAGTGAGAGGCAGGTGATAGGTGGCAGGTTGTCAGTGCCCTGAAGCAATCCTGAGGACTCCAGCCTTGGCTCTGAGCTGAGCCAAGAAGATTTAGACAGAACCAGGGTAAGATTTAGCTTTTAAAGTCTGGGGATAAGACCAGTGGGTAAAAGTACTTGTTGAGCAAGCATGGATCTGAGTGTGGATCCCCAAAACCTGTGTAAAAGCCGATGCAGTAGCAGCAGCATCTGTAACACCAACACTCCTATGGGGAGATGGAAGGCAGCGACAAGAGAATCCATGGAAGTGCACAGGCCTGCTAACAGGATATATGTGGCAGGAAAACAACAAAGAGACTGTCTCAAACAAGGCAGAAGGCAAGGGCCTTTCACCCAAGGTTGTCTTCTAAACTGCACATATGCACTGTAGCACAAACTTGCCCATAATGATACACATGAATGTGGAGAGAGAGAGAGAGAGAGAGAGAGAGAGAGAGACTCAACTTTTACAAAGACTGCTATAGACACTGTTGAGGTTAGATTGCAGGAGATGAGGGTAGGAGCAAACACTCTAGCCAGGAAGCTGTCAAATCAGTACCAGTGAATTGATAGCAGCTTGGACCAGGTCACTAACAGTGGAAGGATTGGGAGAAGTGACAAGATTCTGAATGGAATGAAGGTAGAGCCACCATGCATTCCTGGCAGCCTGGATGTGGAGAAGAGGAAGAGTGCTATGTGAGTCCCAGGTTTTGGACCTGAACAACTAAAAGAGCTCAAGAAGATTTGAGACAAGGCTGTGCTTTAGTTCAGTTGAGCTGCTGTGACAAATGATCACAGGCTAAATAACTTATAAACAACATAAACTTGCTTCTCACAATTCATGAGAGTGGGAAGTTCAAGATCAAGGCACCTGCCAATTTAATGTCTGGGGAAGGTTTTCTTCCTTAGATGGGGCTATCTGCAGGAGCTCTCCTCCCATGGAGGAAGAGATGATTGAGTTTCAGGAATCCATGATGAGGGAACTAATCTCATTCATTAGGAACTGCCTTCATGACCTAATCAGTTCTCTCTTCCTCCTCTTACTTAGTCTTGGGGTTTAGGATTTCAATGTACGAATCTGGAGGAATTACAAAACCATTTGGAAGCTTCCCAATATTATCTATGAGTTAGTGAGATAAATTCAGATATGACAATCATATCAATGACATGAGTGTCACATTAATCTCCTGTCTATTAAGCTGAATTGAAAATCGTCAAATGAAAAATCATTTTGTGGCCTAATCCTTGTAGCACATCTATTTCTCTTGGCTCATGCATACTCTGCAGAATTATGAAACCTTTTCTCAGTATTATAGCCAAAGAATCTATGTTTCTAGGAATACTATGAAAGAAAATGTTATTTGGATCTTTTTTAACCTTACCTCTTTTCCTCTCAAGGCTACTACATGTACATAGAGGCTTCCCATATGGTATATGGACAAAAAGCACATCTCTGGTCCCAACCTCTGAGAGGCGTTCCTGGGAAACACTGCTTGACCTTTTTCTACCATATGTATGGCGCAGGAACTGGCCTGCTGAGTGTTTATTTAAAAAAGGAAGAAGACAGTAAAGAGTCCCTGTTATGGAGAAGGAGAGGGGAGCAGAGCATCTCCTGGCTGTGGGCTCTGGTTGAATACACCTGCACAAGGCAACACCAGGTAAGCCAAAGGAGATGGGAATCAAGCAGGAAAAAATGCACATAAGCTTCTTATGGCCTCCTGTGTCTTCCTACCAAAGAGAATATTTTGTCTTTTTTCAGGGTCAGAGATAAAGGCAGGATTAGTTTAAGAACAAATATAATTAGCCTATATATTGATTAAATCTAACCAGTGAATGGGAAATTAGGGAACTAAAGCTTTGGACATTCATGCATAAGCTGATTGTTTTTTACAGTTCAAGGACAAAAGTGTACCTATTTTGTCTTAGTGTGTTATGAATTTCAAGTATATTTCTTCCAAAAGAAAGTCTCCCTTTCTTCTAAATACAGGATTGCTGCTTCTACTGCCCATGATCACCACATGCATGTAAGGGGTTTTGTTCTAAGTCTCCACTTAAGAGTGTGTATGGTCCAGGGTAAGGTTTTTGAGCCTCTATATGCATTGCTACATTGATATGGAAGGAACTGAGGCTCTTGATCCCCAGTTCATAGTCATCTTGCCCCTCCCACTCCAACTCCCCATATGCTATAGAAATCCCTGTCCTAAATTATCTCAGTCATTCAAGTAGGTGGGGCTAAGAACCAGTCTAGCTCAGAGAACCTCAACTGCCTTCTGGTAGTCACAGACTTCACCCAACTATCATGAGCCAAAGCTCTGGGGAGATAACCTTCAGACTCCCTACTGTTCTTGAAATTGCTCTGTAGAATTCTGGAGTGAGAGTAATCTCCAACCAGAACTCCAGCTTCCTCTGCATCCTTTTTCTGGATGGTAAGCCTCTGGGGCCAACTCAACTTTAGCCACTGACTGGCTGACTGATTTAAGCCCCAATCTGCCTGGGAAGAGGTATCAAAAAATGAACTTTTGCATCACTCTGCTACCCAAACTAATTTTCTACAGATCTAAATGGGAAGATATTATAATTCAAGTGGCCATAATACAAACCCACTCAAGGGGCTGTATTGATTTAAAAAAAATGACAGAGGGAAGATGTGCTCTTGTCCAGGAAGGGCCCAATAACTCAGCACTGAAAACTATCAAGAAATGTAGTAAAAATTAGGAGACTGCGCCATGAAAAATTTTGATCATGACTGTAACAGAAGGAAAGTGGATTAATAATATAATCAATCATCATTCAGAAGTGGTAACTCAATCTTGTTAGACTTCAGGACACTCGTACTGCATATCAAATGGTTCTAAAAGCATGGCCCAGGTACCAGTGTAGCAAAAATACCTGAAATTCAAGATCACCTGAAATGCAAATTCTCAGGCTTTATCTCAGAATATTAATATCGGAAACACTGGAGCGTTCCAGAACCCCAGACATTTGTTTTAATAAGTCTTCTGGGTGATTCTGATACAACTTAAAAATAGAAAATCTCTAATAAAGTGAGTCTGAATCTTAGGGACTGGTACCCAAACACTGATTCCCCCCACCTTTTTTCAGTACAGGGATCAACCCATTGTCTCACGCATGCTCTACTGCTGAGTTATACTCCCAAATCTACATTAACATTTTTTATGCATGTGAGTGTATTGACTGCATGTAGGTAAGTGCACCCGTGTCGTGCCATGTCTGCAGAGGACAGAAGAGACTGTCGGATCCCCTAGAACTGGAGTTACAGACAGTTGTTAGCTGCCATGTGGGTGCTGAGATTCGAACCCAGGTCTTCTACAAGAACAGTCAGTGTTCTTAACTGCTGATCCATCTGTCCAGCCCCATCCCAGACCTACATCAACTTTTTAACTCTTTTTAAAAAGTATTTTCTTTGTTATTTTTATTTTATGTGTATGAGAGTATTGTTGCCAGCATGTATGTTAGTGCACCTGTGTCATGCAATGCCCATGGAGGTCAGAAGAGGGCATTGGGTTCCCTGGAACTAGAATTAAGGACAGTTGTTAGTCGCCATGTAGCTACTGGGAATTGAGCCCAGGTCCTCTGCAAGAGCACCTATGCTCTTAACCTTTGAGCCATCTTTCTAGCCCCAAATTTTTAACTCTTTTTATTGAGCTTTTTAAATGTCATACAACATTTCCCACTCAAATCCAGACCCCCTCCCCAATCCATGTCTCCCTCTATCCCCTCACTGAACCCTATGCACTCTGCCATACATGCTGAGTCCTATTCATTCAGGTGTTTGTACCCAAGAGATACTGATACACAAGTGCTCTAAGATTAAGTTCTGAGGAGCAGGCCAAAACCCAATACTAAGTGCTAGGTGTCAGACAAAGGACCTTGTAGATACTACACTTGCTGGATCGATGGTCATTTGATTTGAATTTTTTTTTTGAGAGAGAGAGAGAGAGTCTGGCTATGTCACACAGGCTGGTTTTTAACTCAGAATTCTCTTTCTCTAAATCCCCAGTGCTGGGGTTATAGGCATGCACCACTATATCCAGCTTGAAGTGTTTATTATTTTTTAATACTTTATTATTTTCATTTTATGTGTATGAGTGTATTGCCTGCACGTAATGCCCACAGAGGTCAGAAGAACACATAGTGCCGGGTGTGACGGCACACACCTTTAATCCCAGCACTCGGGAGGCAGAGGCAGGCAGATCTCAGTGAGTTCAAGGCCAGCCTGGTCTCCATAGCGAATCCAGGTCAGCCGTATCAAAAAGACACAGACAAAAAAAGCAGAAGAAGGCATCGAATCCCTGGAACTGGAATTATAGACAGTTGTTAGCTGCCATGTGGGTTCTGGGACTCGAACCCGGGTCCTCTGCAAGAGCAGTCAGTGCTCTTAACTGCTGGGCCATCTCTCTAGCCCCTGAAGCATTTTTAAAAAACAGAATAGTAAAGCATCTTGGGTGGCATCTTGGGGCGTTCTAGTCAAAGGTTTTGGAATAGCTGTAGAGATTTTCAGCTCACAATCTAGAAGGGGAGTCTGGATTTCCCCCTTTGACTGATAATGGAATAGATATGAATTTTCTCTTCTGCACTTAATGATTACCTCAGGAATCCTAAATGATTTCAGGGAGACTAAGTTGCATCCTAGTGTCTGAGAAAATGCAGACACACTCTCATGCATACATAGATCGGCCATCTGTTACATATTAGGCACTTATGATGCCAAGAGTAGAACAGAGTTCTTCCAGCTCTAGATAGGGAAAAGTGAATGCCCAGCTGGTAGTTGTTCAAATGAAAATTCACACCCAGATCTGCCTAGTTCCAAAATCTACTCATAACCTCTGTCCTACACTGTCCACACCCTACAGAAGTTCTGAAACACCTCCATTCCATTGGGATCACGATCATCAGGTGGCCTTGGTGAAATTCTATCCTCTCTGAGATTATTTATACACATCTTCAAAAGTGGGAAATAATTCCCATCATGCTGACCTCAGCAGAGTAAAAGCAAGCATTAAATGAGATTGCGCTTATGCAACACTAAAGACTCGGCAGACTGTGTGTGTGTGTGTGTGTGTGTGTGTGTAGCAACAATAAAGATCACAAAATTGAGAGGGAGTGGGGTGACGTGGAAAGCTGGAGGTTCGAGGAGGATGGAAATGTAATACTCAGGTATGAAATTCTTAAAAAATTAAAGAGAGTGTGCTTGTGAAGGAGTTTTACAGACTTTAGTGTGCCAAATTATTTAAAAATATATATTATCACTGTTTCTAAAAAATACATTTTTCCTCTCATATTTCAGTGGTCTTTAATTCATATCACCATTGTAGAACTGATATCATAGCACTATGGCAGAAGCTGTATCGGGTACCTAGACCAAGTTCTTTTAGTCTAGGAAAAAATATATCATTTTAATAAATATTTATTTGCCACAGGTACATAATAGATCCTAAGTTTCTACAATAAATAGAACATATGAAGTTCTTACATTGGGGCATTTATATTCTAGTGGGAGAAAGGTTAAACTATAAACCAAAAATATATAATGTAATATCAACGCTTTAGGTCTAAATGAGTGAGGGCTTTTTTTTTTTTTTTTACTTTGTCAAAATTAATTTGTGCTTCAAAATAAAATTTTAAAGCTGGGCATGGTGGTGCATGCCTGTAATCCCAGGACTTTGGAGGTGAAGGCAGGAGGATCAGGAATTCAAGGTTAATCTATGCAGCATACTGAACTGGAGGCCAGCCTTGGATGCATGAGACCCTGAAACAAAAAAAACAAACAGAAAAGGAAAGATAAGAACTGTAGTTCTATGATAAAGCTCTTGCCTAGCACATGTGAGACCTTAGGTTCATTCCCCAGTGCTGCCAATAGTAATATTAACAGCAATAATAATAAATATAAACAAATAAAATTTGAATTAAATTACAACATTTTCGCCTTAAAGAGCAATATTTAGAAACTGGAAAGATAATCTGAAGAATAGGGTAGAGTACTTCCAAGTCAAATATTTGATAAGTGGTTTAACAATTCCACAAAAAGTCAAACATAATTACTATTTGAGTCAGCAATTCTACTTGCATATGTGTGTGTATGTGTGTGTGTGTGTGTGTGTGTGAGAGAGAGAGAGAGAGAGAGAGAGAGAATATATATTCAAGAGAATTGGAAACATGTACACAAAAAGCACATAAATGTTTATAGTAGCAATATTTACAATAGCTAAAATGTAGAAACTACTCAAATATCCATCAAATAATAAACAAAATGTGGCATATTATACTATGGAATTTCATTCTGCTATTAAAAGGAATGAACTACTGATATGTCCCACACCACAGATTGAACTGGCAGCACTATGCTCAGGGCAAGAAGCCAGTCACAAATGGTGAAGTTTTGTACAATGCCATTTATATAAAATGTCCAGCATAAGCAATTGACCAAGACAGAGCAGATTAGTGGCTGGTAGGGGTTCCAGGAAAAGGAAGAGGAAACATAAGTTTTTGTGACTGGGTCTGGGTCCTTTCAGTAATAATGGTAATGAAAATATAGCAAAGAAGGAATGAGTTTTGAAATCTATTGCTCAGTAGGATGACTACAGTCAATGATATCATACTGCATATTTTAAAATAGCTAGGCAAGTAAATTTCAGATGTCTCCCCAACAAAAATCGAAAGATCAGAAATAGCGTGTTTGATTTAATCTTTGAGTATTACTAACATATATCAAAATATCACATTGTAACTTATAAAGATATGCAAGTATGATTTATCCACTAAAAATAATACTAGTTGGAGACGAAGGAAATGAAGATAATTAGGTGACAAAACCAAAAGAGTATTGGAATAATTATAAAAGGCCTTTCAGGACATGGAAAAGAGCCTGAATTTGTTCTAAAAGCAGTAAGCAGTTAGATAGTGTTAAGGTAATATGATCTGATTAATGCTGAGAATAAATCAGGCAACTCCTTGGAAAGTATACTATAGCAGGGCAAGGAGACTGGGAACTACTGCACTCGTGCTGGCACAGGAATAGCAGCTTGTGCTAGGAAGCAGTAGGAAGGAGAGGTTAATGGAAGATTACAGGTCTTGCTGTGAATCTCAGTCTGAGATGAAACCAAGGCTAGACTGAATTCATGATCCTCCTGCCTCAGCCTCCCAAGTGCTGTGATTACATGCATGCACCACCACACCCAGCTCCAGTGTTTTGGTTTATAGCTACTTTAGTCTTAATAATTTTGACTTGGTGCTCCTATTCCAAAAGAAATACCCACCAGTTCCATTTATTAAAAAGAATTATATCTAGGGCCAGGTGTGGTGGCGCACGCCTTAAATCCCAGCACTTGGGAGGCAGAGGTAGGCGGATCTCTGTGAGTTCAAGGCCAGCCTGGTCTACATAGTGAGCTCCAGGACAGCTGGGGCTACAAGGAGACCCTGTCTCAAAAAAAGAAAAGACAAAAAAAAGAATTATATCTTAATGACTTAACATTCATTCTATATATACGCATATATAATATATATGTTATGCACCTGCTAGGTATTGCACAACTTCTCAAGACTTGGAAACAGTTTAGCTATGCCACCTTCACTTAAAATTCTGCATAGATTTTTACATGATACTTGCTTTTACTTATAGAAACTACTAAAACCTAGCTATATAATGATAAGATGTCAGATAAGATGGCATCAAAAGGAATATAAGTCCATCTAATGTTGAAACTTTGAATGACTTTGGACTAGTAGTTCCCACAGTATTGCAAGATGTTGAGTATTTCTGTCTGAAATTTCAAACTATGCTGCAGCACCCTTGTCAATCAATATGCTTGGATGTCTCAGATGGAAGTTTTGGAACTAAGGATACATTTAATTTAATCCTATATTGTTGTATTTATTCTATAAATAAATATTTGTTCATTAGTTGCTACAGGTTAGATTTGGTTAGCCTTAAATCACATAGATAAACCAAATGAATCTTGTAAGTTAAGAGAAAGAAGAGTTATATATCTACAAATACAACAGTGCTGTAAAATGGTTGTCACTTAAGTAGTAAGTTATTACTATATATCTACAAATCACAGTGCTGTAAAATGGTTGTCACTTAAGTATTAAGGAAATTCAAAACAGATTTATGAAATCAAGAGTTTGGCCAAAACACAGATATCCAGAATATCATTCTATTACAACTTATCTGTCACAATAATTGGAAGCCAAACACCAGTTTTTGTTGTTGTTGTTGCTATTCAGAAAACCAAAATGTTTTTTAACTGCACTCACATAGCCTCCTATCCAGATGCATTGGGACCCCCCTTTTCTTGTCATTTATGTGGATTCTTGTTTAGGAATGTATATTAATCAAAGCTCTCTAGAGGAACAGAATTCTGGACAGATGGACAGACAGATGAACATTAAGAGTAGGGATTTATTATAGAAATTGGTCGAGAAATTTTATGATATGCCATCTGCAGTTTGATTTCAGCAGCACAGTTTAGTCCACATTTGTGGGTTTAAGAACAAGGGAAAACAATGGTCTAACCTTCAGGAAGATATGAAAGCCTGGACTGGTATAAGTCTCTGAGTCTGAAAACCACAGAGTGGCCTGGAGTTCTGACTCCAAACATCAAGAAATGATGGATTACAGAAGGGAGAGAAAACTCTCATTGCCTCTGCCTCATTCACACTGAATACGGACCACCCATCTTTACTTGGCCCACTGCTTCAAATGCCAGTCTCATCCAGAAAGTGACTCACGGGCATGCCCAGAAATAATGCTTTACCTGCCACCTTGCTATCCCTTAGCCCAGTCAGGTTCACACCTAAAATTAACCATTTCAGGTTATGTGTTAGAAAATTTTGTTAACTTCATTTTGTCCTATGTCTATCATTAAAACTTCCTTGAGTCATTAATTTCAAGAGAATTTCATAAACATGAGTTATTTGATTTATATTCCTAATTTTGAGAGGCTTAAATGAAATTATCTTGAGGGTTATCCTTTTTATTTGACTTAGGGCATAAACTAATTCAATGGGAAGTACTTTGATCATCAAATGAGTAGAGCAAATAGTCTTCTGGACAATTTCCATTACCCATGAGGCCTCTCTGAAGGATTCAGTAGCTTATTAACTATTGTTGAGACACCCTTAGAGCTGGTGATCTGTTCTTCCTAGAACAAGAATATTTGATCAGTTATTTTCTTCAAAGACTCTGAAGTCATAAAAGGGAGTCCTAATCTCATTAGGCTTTGCCTGTGATGCTAGATATTTAACATAAGTGAGCCATTATCTTTTGGTCAGGTTCTTATTTATATACAGTGTTATTAAGCCTTTCCTCTTAATGCCAGTACCAAAGGTAGATTCATGGAGCGTCCAAATAAATTGAAGATTCTAGACCTTTTACTTTCACAGGCTCTGTAGGTGCTGGGAGATGCCAGAAGTAGAATGTTTTAGTGGGGCTGTGTTTTGGTTTGTTTCTCTGTTGCTGTGATTAACACCATAACTGAAAGCAACTTGAGGAGGAAAGAGTTTGCTTCAACTTATATATAGCCCATCATCAAGGAACGTCCTGGCAGGAACTCTCAAGGCAGGAACTGAAGCTTTCTTCCTCTGGTTTGTCAGCTGCCTTTCTTATATAACCCAGGCCCACCTGCCTAGGGATAGCACTGCCCACAGTAGGCTAAACCCTCCCACATCAAGTAGCAATTAAGATAACGGCCACAAAGGTGGCCACAGGCCAATCTGATCTGGGAAATTCTTCAGTTGAGTTTCCCTCTTCCCAAGTGACTCTAATTTGTGTCAAGCTGACAAAAACTAACCCTTTTTCAATTTGACATACAAACATCACTACAAGCCATGCCTTTTGCATTTCTTACCCTCGAGATTTTATGTTAATATCACATTATAAAACATAGTCCAACTTTTAAAAGTCCCATAGACTTTTAATAATTCCATTACTTAAAAGTCTAGTGTCTTTTAACTGTGGGCTCTTGTAAAATAAAAACTAAGTTGTATACATACTTGTTCCAAGAGGGAAAAATCAGGGCACATTTATAATCACATCAAAACAAAACCAACCTCCAGAAGTTTAAATAGTCCCATGTCAAGGCTGGAGAGAAAGCTCAGCAGTTAAGGGCACTGGTTGCTCTTGCAGAGGACCTGGGTTTGGTTCCCAGTACCCACATGGCGGCTAAAAACCATCCCTAACTCCAGTTCCAAGGGATCTGACGCCCTCCTCTGACCTCCACAGGCATTGTACAACATGGGTACACTTACATATATGCAGGCAATACACTCATACACATAAAATAAAAATAATAAATAAAATTTTTTAAAGTTCAGTGTCCACCATCTTGGTCTAACTCGATTTTGACTGTGTGCCAAAGGGCTTGGGCAGTCATACTTCTCTGGCTCTGCCATCTGTGGTCTGCACAGCTCGTCATATAGGCTTTGGCTACCTGTACTCCACACCTGCTGCTGTCCTTCATGGTCATCCCATAGTCCTGGCATCTCCAGTATCCTGGGATCTCCACCTTAACTGAGACTTTGCCTTCACCATTGACCTCTCATGGCCTTTCACAGTGCCACATCTCAGCTGCTCTCCATGACCCTTCATGCCTTCAAAATCAGTACCATATTTGGCTTCCACCTTGAGGTATAACCGTCCCCTACCCACCACTGGAACACAGCTTTTGTGTAATGACCCTGAGAAAATACTCCTCACGAGATTTCATCTCAGTGATGTTGATCTCTTATTAATCATAACTAATTCTTTAGCCCCAGCTGACCAGATACCACAGATTGTCAATGCAAAATATTACTCAAATGACCCAATAAAGTACACTCATACACATAAAATAAAAATAATAAATAAAATTTTTTAAAGTTCAGTGTCCACCATCTTGGTCTAACTCGATTTTGACTGTGTGCCAAAGGGCTTGGGCAGTCATACTTCTCTGGCTCTGCCATCTGTGGTCTGCACAGCTCGTCATATAGGCTTTGGCTACCTGTACTCCACACCTGCTGCTGTCCTTCATGGTCATCCCATAGTCCTGGCATCTCCAGTATCCTGGGATCTCCACCTTAACTGAGACTTTGCCTTCACCATTGACCTCTCATGGCCTTTCACAGTGCCACATCTCAGCTGCTCTCCATGACCCTTCATGCCTTCAAAATCAGTACCATATTTGGCTTCCACCTTGAGGTATAACCGTCCCCTACCCACCACTGGAACACAGCTTTTGTGTAATGACCCTGAGAAAATACTCCTCACGAGATTTCATCTCAGTGATGTTGATCTCTTATTAATCATAACTAATTCTTTAGCCCCAGCTGACCAGATACCACAGATTGTCAATGCAAAATATTACTCAAATGACCCAATAAAGTTTTTGAGGGGCTCTCAAAATTTCCTCTGAAACTTTATAAGCTAGGCTTCCACTGTCTACATTTCTCTCACCATTATCTTCCAACTTTGTTCAACAGCTCATTAAGATCTGAACACTTAATGACTTTTCTAGTCCAAAGCTCCAAAATCCTCCACAATTGTCGCCTAAAACATGGTCAGGTCCATTACAGCAACACTTGCCTCCTGGTACCAGTTTCTGTTTTGGTTTGCTTCTCTGTTCCTGTGGTAAACACCATGACCAAAAGCAAATTGGGGAGGAAAGAGTTTGCTTCAACTTATATCCCATCATCAATGGAAGCCAAGGCAGGAACCTGGAGGCAGGAACTGAAGCAGAGACCACAAAGAAATGTTGCTTACTGGTTTGCTCCCTCTGGCTTGCTCAGCTATCTTTCTTATATAGCCCAGGCCTACCTGCTAGTGACAGTACCACCCATGGTGAGCTAGGCCTTCTCACTTCAACTAGTAATTAAGAAAATGCCTCACAGATGTAGCCACAGGCTAATCTGATCTGGAAAAATTTTCAGTTGAGGTTCCCTCTTCCCAAGTGATTCTAGTTTGTGTCAAGTTGATAAAAACTAACCAGCACAGGCAGGGAAAAGGGGTCACTATTAAGGCACTTTTAGGCAAGTATTTCTGGTGAATTATCTAGGGAGATCGTATGAAAAGAACCTCAATCGTCAGGGCTTCAGACTTCATCATAAAATCTTCAAATTCCAAGCAAAAAAACTATTTTGAATTTGCTATTTTGTTTTAGTTTCTTTGTTTGAAGACAAGGTCTCGCTACTTTGTGTACCCTGGCCTGGAACTCAGAAGACAGTCAAAGCTGGGTTGAATTTGCAGCAGTCCAGCTTTAGCTAGAGCTCTGGATTGCTGGAACTGCAAGTGCAGGCCTTGAATTTGTAATTTTGTATTCTTTTCCTTAAAGGCGGCTCCAAGAATTATCAAAGCCTCTAGAACCATAAAGCCTGTACCTTCTCTGACCAACATTGTTTTATCAGCTTGACCCTATTTCTAAATTCAACCTTCATTCTTTTTCAGATAATTTTTGAAGCCATTCGAGGAGTGTCAATAAGAAGTGATATTGCCATTGATGATGTTAAATTTCAGGCAGGACCATGTGCAGGTAATATTTCCCCAACTATAGAAGGTTGATTGTGAAAAGGATTTTATATTACAGTTTCAAATAATAAGAATGAAAGATTATTTTTATGTAACAAAAAATGGATAAAATAATTATTGTCTTTTTCTGATAGAAATGGAAGATACAAACCAACAATCATCAGGATATTATGAGGATTTAAATGATATTGAGTATTAAAAATGATCTGAATTGGATTAAGGAGACAAAAGCTATGACTCTCTTCAATCAAAATGAAAACACAACAAATAAATACTGGATAGTCTTAACCATTGCATAAGTTGAAATGACTTCAGAGCATCCTCTTTCATTACTTTCGTAGAAAAAAAAAGATACTGACTCAGGGCTTTTTTGTGTATGCATTTGACAACTGTTACTAGAGAACAGGCTGCTGGTTTTATGTATATCATTTCATCTTAATTTTGGTGCCAGTTAAAAAATACAAATGTATTATAGTATAATCATTTTAAAGTACACAAATAAAGGGCACACTCAAAATAGATGTGCCTACTTAAATCTGCATTCAGTGAATGTATTAGAACAGGTCTTGTGGGTTTCTTTTTGAATTTCAAGTAAGATAAAATTTCTTAAAGTAAATAATGTGAGATATCAGTAATATCTGCAAAATGAATGCAGTTTTTCATGGTATCAAGTTATTCTGGAAAAATAAAGTCTCATTTTGCATACTTTATTCAGAAAGAAGGACTATTGATCTTTAATATTTCACCATAGGTGATAACAAAGGAGCTTTCATGAAGTCCCAGGGTAAGTCAGTATTAATTAAAGCTGCATTACAAGGCAATGCTTCCTTTTCCCCCCTTTGAACTACCTTCAACAGTCAGTATGAGCATGTGGACAGTAATTGCACTTTTTAAAAATAAGCTTGAAAATTTTATATACACGCACTCACCAATTTTTATAAATTTGTAAAGCAATTTGACAGATTTTTAAATAAATGTCTTGGTGAGATTTTGAGTAATATTAATTCACCTACATATGC
>NW_008346389.1:893806-904592 GCF_000622305.1 Nannospalax galili
TTTGTGTGACAAAAAAGCTGTTGTGAAATTACAAAATTATCTAATAAAAATAATTTGAAAATACTTTCATTAGCAATTAATTCATTTCTACGTTATACATCTTTATCAGAACATTTTCATTATGCAATTGCAAATTTTAATTTGAATCTATTATTTTATTAGTGGTATAAGTGCTGCATACATTCATATGATAATTAACATTTAAAGAGTGCCGTAGTTTGTTTCTCCATTGCTGTGACAAAACACTCTGATCACTACCAACTTGGGAAGGAAAGGGTTTATTTATCTTACATCTCCCAGGTCACAGTTCATCAGGGAGCCCAAGGTAGGAACTCAGGGCAGGAACCTGGAGGCAGGAGCTGGAGCACAGGCCATGGAGGAACGCTGCTTACTGGCTTGCTCCCCTGAACCCTGCTCAGCCTGCTTTCTTATGCAACACAGGCCCACCTGCCCAGGGGTGGCACCACCCACAGTGGGCTGGGCCCTCCCACATTGCTCATCAAGAAGATGCCCCTCAGACATGGCCACAGGCCAGTCCAATAGAGGCAATTCCCCAACTGAGGCTCCCTCAACCCAGGTGTGTCAAGTTGACACCAAAGCCATCCAGCACAAAGAGTATTTTATTGCTCATAAACTCAATTTTCCCCAGATTTCATCTCTATAGAATATAAAGTCCGTGAGGACCCAGATTCTTTTTTTAAAAAATTTTATGGGGCTGGAGAGATGGCTCATCAGTTTAAGAGCATTGACTGCTCTTGCAGAGATCCTAGGTTTAATTCCCAACACCCAGATGGTGCTGGAAATCATCTGTAACTTCAGTTCCAAGGGATCTGTGGCCTTCTGGCCTCCATGGGCATTGCACGATACAGGTGCACTTACATGCATACAGCCAATACACTCATGCACATAAAATAAAAATAATAAATAAAATTTTAAAAAGAAAAAAATTAAATTGTTTTATTACATTTTTTATTGTGTGTATATGCACACATACACATGTGCATGCCACAGGACATGTGTGAATGTCTGAGGTCAAATTTCCAGAGTTAGGTTCTCTTCCTCCACCATGTGAGTCCTGGAGCTCAAACTCAGATCATCAGGCTTGGGAGTAAGTGCCTTAACCCACTAGGCCACCTTGTCAATCCTGGTCACAGATTTTTGTTGCTTACTTTACATTTTTAATGCCCAGAAACAAAAATGAGTGAATGAGTTTGATATCTCTTCCATCCTTACAAGTAGAAATATTAGCTTTCACAGGTAGGAAAGCAGAGTATGAGTGCTGGGGATGTGGCCCAATGGTACAGCACTTGGTGAGCATAAGCAAGGGCCTGGGTTTGATCCCAAGTACCACAAAATTTAAAAACCCAAATACCTCTGAGTGTCAGAAGATGGCGAAATTACTTAAGATTCCATAGCTTTGAAGTGGAAGGAAGAGCATAAAAGTCAACCTCTTAGCTTTACATGGCTATATATTGAGAACACTGTGCCTCTGTGAATACCACATTACTTAGAAAATAAAATATTCGGCTGTACAAATCAATATCCTGAGGTTTAGAGAGAAAATAAAATTCATTTTATAATAAAACTATTTTATTAATCAAATCTGTCTTACTCATGATGATTATTTACTATGCAGCATACATCCCTTAAAGCATTATTTCTACTCAGCACTATAGTTGTATTTGCTAATAAAGGAATGAAGATTGTGAATCCAGGACCCAAACATATATGAGTACATAGTAAGATATTTACCCTACGTGATAAATGAGTGAAATAATTCACTTGCCTCCTTGGGATATTTTTATTATGGTGGTGAGGAGTGAACTCAAGTCTTTGCACATGTTAGGTAAGTGCTCTGTCACTGAGCTACATCCTCAGCCCTCACTGACCTCTTTGATGGTGACATAAATCCTTGGTAATAATTCCAGCTAACATTTATTAAAGACCTACTATTTTCTGATACTGTGTAAGAAGAGTTACATAGATTAATTCATTTAATCCTGACAATAGCCCATAAGGCAGAGCCTAGCTATAGTTTCATTTTATAAATAAGGACACTAAATCTGTTCAAGAGTAGCTAATGCAGGACCTGGTATGAATCTGAGCTACAGCACTGCCAGTCCTGAGTTCAAACCTTTTCAAGATGGTTTCTTAAGCCTTCTGGCTTTCCTCTCAACTCCATCTCCAGTGGATTTCAGACTATTTAAAGTTCCAAGTTTCCCTTTTCCAGGATTTATTGACTATACAACTAGCTCCAAATTGAGGCAGGGTGAGAGGGACGTCTCAGTCAGTAAAGTGCTTGGTGATCAATCATAAAGGACCTCAGTTAGGATCTCCAGCACCTTCATAAAAACCTTTGTATGATGGCAAATTGATAAGCTCCAGGTTCAGCAAGAGACCCTGTTGTGATGGTTTGAATGAGAATATCCCCCATAAGCTCCAAGTATTTGGACATTTTGTCCCCACTTGGTGGCACTATTTTGGGAGTTCTTAGAAGACGTGGCCATCAGGAGGAAACATATCACTGGGGGTGGACTTAGAGAGTTCTTAAGTCTTGCCAGATCTTGAGTTGCTCTCTTGCTTCCTGTGCCTGCTTGAAGACATGAGAGCTTAGCTTCTGCTCCTCCTTGAACCACCTTTGCTGCCATGCCTCCCCACCATGATGGACTCTTGCTCTTTGGAACTGGAGGCTAAATAAATTCGTCCTTCTATAAGTTGCTTTGGTCAGTGTTTCTATCACAGCAACAGGAAAGTGACTAATACAGTAATTGGTACCAGACAGTGGGGTCTTGAATGTGAAGAACATGACCATGTGGGGTTTTGGAAGAATATGGAAGACTTTGGAACTTTGGGCTAGAAAAGCTGTTGATTGCTGTAAGCAGAGCTTCACCAGACATTCTAGCAGATGCCTGGAAGAAAGTAGTGCTGAGAATAATGTAGTTCCAGAGGAAAATAAGGACTTAAGGAGCAACTGGGATATTTCAACAAAGAGTTTGACTGGAGTCTGCCCACCACCAAAAAAGCTTGCCTGAGGCTAAGTTGAAAAGCAATGAAGAGGAAAAGAAAAGAAAAGAAAAGAGAAATGAACTAATTTCTCTGATGGAAGTTTAGCATAGAAACATTGGCATGGCTATTAATGGTGAATATTATGCAGATCCAAAGAGCAAATGGGGCAGAAAGATATACAGATTGTACAATTTGGATTGAAAAAGAGCACTAGGAAGATAAATGTTGGAGTTGAGGCACGTGCTGGAGAGGATCCCTTTGATAAAGAGATTTAAGTGATTAAGGAGAGGCCTAGAGATTTGCACTTAAACAATGGAGAGAGTGCCTCCAGGGAAAGACCACACCCTGCTAAGCCTCCAACTTGTGAAAGGAAATGTTGTAGGGTCCACTGAAGAGAAAAGCTTCTAAAATGGATAAAGCAGGCTGGGGTCCATCCCAAACTTGGGGCCAAACATGACGGTGTCATTTACCTAGTGCTGGCTTTAGAGGCATGAAAAATGCAAGAGCAAAGGGATCATCAGTTCTTCATCCACGGTTTCAGAGAGCTGCTGAGGCCAGGCAGCATGCAGCAGGGGTTCTTCTGCATAGAGAAGGCCCTGATAGGCAATTTCATGAAACTGTGAAAGTGAAACCTGGTTGGTAATGGAGACTCAAAGAAGACTTTCATGATGCCAGAGCTGTGAGGCATCTGCCAGGAAGACCTGCATGTAGGGAGTGGTACCAGCCTGAGAGAGATGTATGTTGTACTCAGCAAAGTTGGAGGGGCTGAGCCATCTAAGCTTTTTGGAAGTAAAGTCCCAGAAGTTGGACATGGATCTACTGGATTTGGTATTTGTCCTGCTGGTTTTCAGTCTTGTTTTGGTCTGATATTTCCTCACTATGCCTCTGTTCCTCCCTTTTGGAATGGGAATGTGTATTTAGTTCCACTGTATGTTTAGAGTATGTAATTTGTCTTTTTATTTTACAGGGGCTTACAGTTAAGTGATTTCCCTGAATCTCAGAAGAGACTTTGGACTGTGGACTTTTGAGTAGTATTGAGACTGGAAAAGACTATGGAGACTTTTAAGGATAGACTAAATGCATTTTGAATTTTATATGGTCATGAGCCTATGGGGGCCAGGGAGTGGAATGTGATGGTTTAAATGAGAATGTCCCCATAGGCTCCAGGTATTTGGACACTTTGTCCCCAGTTGGTGTTGCTATTTTGGGAGGTCTTAGAGAGTGTGGCCACACTGGAGGAAACATGTCACTGGGGGAGGACTTAGAGAATTTAAGCCTTGCTGAATATTGAGTTTCTCTCTTGTTTCCTATGCCTGCTTGAAGATGTGAGAGCTTAGCTTCTTCCCTTCCTCCAGCCACCTCTGCTGCCATGCCTCCCTGCCATGATGGACTCTTGCCTCTTGGAACTGTAAGCCAAATAAACTCTTCCTTCTATAAGTTGCTTTTGTCGGTGTTTTTTATTACAGCAACAGAAAAGTGACTAATACACTTGTCTTAGCAAGTGATCAAGAAAGACACATGATATACACACACAGAGAGACACCAAAACACATAATACACACACACACACACACACACACACACACACACGCATACACACACAAAGAGCTTCAAATTCTGCCAAATCAAGAAAACTGCTTGCGACACCAACTTTAACAATGAGGAAGAGAGTATGGGTTCAGGTGCTGAGTATTAATTTAAAGCAGCAAAGAAAGAGGTTATTATTCCCAATGGTTGCTAAGAAACAACCTGACATTCTCAGAAGAGAAAAGAGGAGGTAGAAATTGAGCTGACTGACTCGCCTTCTCTCGTCTATGCTCCTTTTGCAGGGTTCCACTGTTTCGTGCTTCGCTTTCCTCTCCAATTGTCCCCGGACATTCATTTTAACTATATTTCATGTGAATGAAAATATGGACAGATGGTAAGCACAGTATAGTTTTCTTAGCCCAAGGGCAAGCATACTAGTCACTAGGTGATACTTAGCAATTTAAGCCCAGACTTTGCATTTATTCCTATTTTCAGCAGCACCTAAACATCCAAGTGCTTCAAATAGAAACTGCTTTCTCATGCAGATTGTCTTCTCTCTTATAATTTACCATCTGGGTTGGAGATTATTTATGTACAGAAAGGAGGGAAGGAGCAGATACTGAAAAAAATAGTGCCTCCGGTGCTAGGTCTGGTTTGATATGAAAGAAGATAAAGGTCATCAGTGATTTCTTAAAACATCTATACTCTGGGCATTTTACCAAGCATAGGGGTTACAAAGATGCTCTCAGATGAATGAAGAAAGTAGAAATGCAAAGCAGTCAGCACAGTTCAGAGTATGAAATATGATGTGGTCATATGCTCAAGGTGTATGGGAGGGGCATCTGGCCTGGAAGAAAAGCAGAGAACCCCAGAGTAGTGTTTCTGATGTCTGGATGCTTTCTTGTCTTACTCTAGGAGGGATAAGACCTGGGCTCCTTGATGTCTCATTCTGTGTATGTTTCCCTCACAATCAGAACAGAAAAAAATAGGTTTCTATAACTGAAGCTTCCAATATTGCTTCCATTTCCAACATGTGGATCACTGTAAAGAGGTAACACAGCCCAGGAATTAGATGCTATGCTCCTGGATTGGGGCTGCCTCAATGAATATTCTGTCTCTGCCACTTAGAAACTATGTGATAAGCAGCAAGTCATGTTTTTCCTCTCCTGTTTATTTTCCTACTTTGTGAAGTGGGGTACAGTAGTTGCTGTGAAGAATAAGTAACACTAATGGAAGGCCAGGTGTTGTGGCACGTGTCTATAATTCTAACATTTGGGAGGTGAGGGGAGAAGCAGGAATTCAAGGCCATCCTTGGTTGTGTAAGGAATTCAAGGCCAGCCTGGGCTACATGAGACTCTGTGTCAAAAACAAAATGATAAAATACTCAACAATAATATGATACATACAGAACTTAGACACACAGCCTCTGACACAAGTCTTTCTAGTTTATATGATAAGGTATTAGAGAAATTTCTGATCAATCTGCTATAATTGTGTATCATTCCCTACAAAGGAACTGTGAGTTTAGAGTGCCATCTTAAGGATGAAGCAACCATGTAATTTTGTGGTGTTATCTTTTTTTTTCTTTATCACTAGCAGCTGAAGACTAATTTTAACCAGTGGCTAGGCAATGTGTTCTTTCTCCTTCCCATGGCAGGAATTGAGCTTAGTTCTTCTGAACTGTATATATACCCCTAAAAAACTGACTTCTGCTTGTAGATCCATCTATTCAAAATGGTCACTCAAATCACTTTTCATACACTATTTTGGATTAAATAAACGTTCAGTAAAGGCCTTTTGTTTAGCACAAATGTATACATGAGTGCTAAATGTCACATCAAAGGTCCTCTTTGGTCTGCTATGCTTTCATTGGTGCTTTTTACACATTTGTTAGGAAATTAGTCTTCCCAAATTAACCGTACTCTCTAACACTTCATAAATTATTATTCTGCACCATAAATAGTTGCATATTATAAAATATGCACTGAACTCAACTTCAAAAAGAGCCTTATAAAAACTGTTTTAAAATATAGCAACAGAGTCAATGAAATCATGAAAGGCACTTACCACCAAGCCCGATGAACTGAGTATAATCCCCAGAACCCACATGACAGGAGGAGCAAACCAAGTTGTTCTCTGACTTGTGCATGTGTGCTGTGGCACAAGGACACACACACACACACACACACACACCATAAATAAGCAAATGTAATAATTTTTTTTGAAAGAAAATGTAGCAAGAAAGGATGAGGAGTGGAAATGGGGCTCGGTGAGGAAAGGAATATGAAAAAAACACTTCACTGTAGTTCTATTGATACATAAGTAAGTTGCTTGTTCAAAACATTAAATTTAAAAATATAGGAAGAAATAAATGCCAGAGGACTGGAGAGATGATCATTGTTTAAGAACACTTGCTGCTCTTCCAGAGGACCAAAGTTCTCTTCCCAGCACTCACATCAGCAGCTCATAACCACCTGTTACTCCATCTCCAGGGGATCTGATGCCCTCTTCTGGCCTCTTTGGGCACCTGCGCACATGTGCATATGCTCACACAAACAACCATACATATAAATAAAAAATAAAATGAAAACCTTTTAAAAGAAATAAAGTTGAGGAGCATGAAGGCATTCTGGATGGCAGAATGGATAACCTGACACCTCCCCCAGGCTCCCATGCATGTGGGCATAGTCAATGAAAAGTCTTGAAATTCTTGGTGAAATACATCAAACTTTATTAGGTAAGAATATCTAAGCAGGAAAGTTAGTCTGGTGTCTTCTGAATTGTACTCCAGCCCCTCAAAAACAGAGAATGAGAAAGCAGAAGTGTAGGAACATCCACTGACACTACGGATCCCCAGAACGCAGTCGCCAGTCTTGGTGACATGTGAAGTTAGACTGTTATACCTAAGGGCTAAAAATAGAGCCCGCCAACAGTGAGGATAGAACTAAACTACAGTTTCACCAAAATGGTTTTTAAAAGGTTCTCTCTGGCACAGAGACAAACAAGAGGCTTACATTTCTCCACCTGGACTGTAGAGTAGGAATATGGGTTCATCCTTAACAATTTCTGACTGAATTACACAAGCTTAGAGAACAACAATACCCTGGCCTCATGGTCTGGGAATCTGCAACTCAAATACACATACATAGAGGGAATGGGGAGTTCTGTGGTTTTAAGGCTTGAGCCAGTGCCTCAAATATGTTAAGTGTATGCTCTTGCTGAGCCCCACTCCCAGACCCACAAGGTCAAAGCTTAATATAAAAACATGATCCCGGTTAGTAACCCTGTTAAGATACCTATTGGAAACTGAAATATAGGGCTGGAGTGTAGCTCATTAGAGCTCATTAGAGAAGCATTTTCCTAGAATGCTCAAGGCCCTGAGTTCAACCCCTAATACCCTGTCCCTCAAGAAGTAGAGAAGGAAGGAAAAAAATGGAAGGAAGAGAAAATAGACAAAAACACACTAAAAAGTGGAAACTTTCTAGAGGGCCAGAGTTAGTATGTGTAATATTGCGCTAACAAAAGACTCAGTGCAAAAATGTAGTGAAACATTTGGGCTGGAGAGATGGTTCATCAGCTAAGAGCACTGGCAGCTTTTGCAGAGGACCCTGCTTCAGTTCACAGCATCCACATGGCAGCTAACAATGGTCTATAACTCCAGTTTCAGGGGATCTGAAGCCCTCAACTGGCCTCCCTGGTCATTCCACGCATATGGTGCACTTACACAAACGCCCACAAAACATCCATACACATAAAATAAAAATAAATATATTTATTTTTTAATGTTGTGAAGCAATATGATAGAAGCAAAACCCAGCTGCCAACAAACAGCAGAACTAGATACCTGAGACTTCATAAAACATAACTTTCTATTTTTAGTGTGTGTGTGTGTGATATGTATGTGTGAGTGCAAGTGTCAGTGCAACAGCATGCATGTGAAGTTTAGAGGACATCTTCCAAGAGTCAGTTCTCCCCTTCCACACTACGTTCTGAGGATTGAACTCAAATCATCCAGCTTGCTTTTAAGTCACCTTTACCCTATATACCATCTTGCTGGCCCATAAAGCAAATTTTTGACACTTTTTTTTACAGACATTTTAATGAATTTTAATGATTGGGGAGAAATTATTATAGAGAAGAAAACATAACCAAGCCAAATACTCAATGGAAAACCAAGTATATTTGAAAGGGAAGAAAATAGAAGGTATAGGCATAAAACTGTCCCAGCACTTGGGAGGCAGAGGTAGGCAGTTTGGAAAGGCACGTTGGGGAAATAATCATAAAAACTTCGGTTCTTTTGATTGTTGTCAAGGGGCATATTGAAAGTGAACTGTCATTGCCTGTTTGTCATTCGTTCTGAAAAACTTAAAGTTCAAAAATTAAGCGGGTCATGGTGGCACGCCTTTAATCTCAACACTTAGTAGGCAGAGGCAGGTGGATCTCTTGAGTTCTGGGCCAGCCTGGTCTGGTGGTTACAGACCACCTGGGGCTACAGGGAGACCCTGTCTCAAACACACACACACACACACACACACACACATACACCAAAAATACCTCAAAAAGTTAAAACTGTATAATCCAGCCAAGTTAACAAATAACTTAAAATTTTTCAAAATTATTGTATGTGTGTGTTTTGCCTGCATGTATGTAAGTGCACCCGGTTGTGTGTGTGCAGGTGGAGGCCAAGGTGGGAAGAGAGTGTGGGATCCCATGGAAGGAATTAAGAGGTGGTTGTTAGCTGCCCTGTGGAGACTGGGAACTGAACCCAGGTCCTCTGCAAAAGCAGCCAGTGCTCTTAACTGCTAAGCTATCTCTCCAGCTCCACAAATAACTTTTCGGTCAACTCTTTCACTTCCCGAGGTTGTATGTACATTTCTCCATACCTTCTGAGTGGTCGTAAACTCCTTTTTGAAACTAATATGTGGTCTTTTGTATCTAGTTGCTGTGCTGTAGGACATTCCCTAGTTACACTGTTGTTTGTGAAGTCTTTTTTTTTTTTTTTGGTCTTTTTGAGACAAGGTCACTCTGTAGCCCCAGCTGTCCTGGAACTCACTATGTAGACCAGGGTAGCCTTGAACTCACAGAAATCCACCTTCCTCTGCCTCCATAGTGCTGGGATCAAAGGCATGCACCACCACGCCTGGCTCTGAAGTCATTTTTTTGTTGGAGATTGAGGTAGCTATTAAAAGTATTAATAAAAAGAACTTGTCAAAGTCACAAATTCTGCTTGGAAAGGAAATTAAAATCTTAAAGGTATATTATAATATGTAATATTACGTATTAGGTTAAAAGTTACTGTGAATTAAATGAGTATAAGGTGATGTCCTTGGTAGTTTGGTAGTTGGGCCCAAGTTTGATACTATTTTTGCATGCTCTGTTTTTTGAAACATTGAGTACTCAAAGTTTTTTTTTATTTTTTTAAAGATTTTAGTTATGTGTATAGTGTCAGAGTCTGTGTGGGTATGTGAGCACATCAGTGCGGGTACCCACAGAGGTCAAAGAGGGCATTTGACCTCCTGTAGCTGGAGTGACAGACAGTTCTGACATAGGTGCTAGGAATAAACAGCAAGCACTCTTAACTGCTAAGCCATCTCTCTAGCCCCCTTTGAAGCTGTTTGTGGGCCTAGGGATTCCTTGAAGACTGATTTGGCTTCTAGTAATTGCTTCTTTCTTCTAGTTACTGTGTTGTTATTTGAGTGCTAGGTGCATTTGTTGTATTATCTCTTTGACCTCCTTTGTATCCTTAAGCTTTTTGGGACAAACAGGGGCACTTGGGGTCTCCCCTTATAAAGTGCGCAAAGTCGTTCTCTGTGGAGGTAGTGTTTTCTGCACAGCCTCCAGTATCATCAAAGTGAAATGCTTTCGGCAGGGGAACAAAAGGGTCCATGTCCAATAATTTGGAAAACTCTGTTTTCAAAATACTTGGACAGTTACAAACATTTGGCTCATTAAAGAAAGTAAAAAATTCTATTGGTTTTAGTACTTTGATCATGGAAACTTTAATACCAGCTTTCCTTAGAACTAGTCTGTGGAGAGTTCTTTGATAAGAATTAGATAGTTCTTTGAGCTAAGACTTGTACTCTGTTTTCTTCTAGGTAGATAATGCTTTTTAAAAGCATTTTGGAATTTTATCTTTATTACTATTGGAAATGTCTTAAAATGTGAAGACTAGTAGGCAGTCTGTAGCCATACTCATCATAGTATTTATTTTGTAAACAAGAATACTCAGTATGTGTCTAGGAAATGATAGTAG
>NW_008346389.1:904650-904935 GCF_000622305.1 Nannospalax galili
TTTGAATTATTGAAGATGTTAATAAAGTTGCAATGTGTTCCAAATACTATGTGTGTGTATACACAGCTAAATTTTTATTTGCATGCTACAATATATTAAAACTACTAGGGGATACATATTAATATTGAAAATTCATTTCCTTACCAGGAACTTCAGCATGAGAATATTGTAGCACTCTATGACGTTCAGGTACTTGATTTTGGATTTTTACAAAGCTTTTATTTTAATATTTATTATTTTTATGTGTATGAGTGTTATGCCTGCATGTAAGTAAGTGCACCTGTG
>NW_008346389.1:906095-908279 GCF_000622305.1 Nannospalax galili
GTTCCAATTTACATACTCTAGTGTGTTCACTGTGTGAGAGCCATGAAGACTAAAACCTATGGAAAGAACAGCAGGTTCCTCTTAAAGTGCTCTCTCCAGAGAAGACCAGTATGTACAACATCCATTTCTTTTTACTGGTTGCTTCATCTGGGTAGTTGAATTACAGTAAAGTAAATGGACTGTTATGTGATTCTGATTTAGTTATTGATAAATTTTTCTGTACTCAACTATATTCAAGTTCATTTTGCAAAGTTTTGAGTGGCTACCATACACCAGGCATTGTGCTGAGTGATAGAAATTAAGTAATGCACGGAGTTCTTGATCTCAGTTATTAGTGTTAGTGAGGTGAGGCAAAATAGACTCTTTTACATGTACTCTAAAAAATTTATTTTAGTGAATTTCATACAGTATATTTTGGTCATATTTAAATCCTCTTCTGTATCTGCATTCCTCATTCTTAATCCACCCACCAAATTTCTGTACTCTAATACAGGGTCTCATTATATAGCCCTGACTGGCCCGAGACTTGCTATGTAGACCAGGCTGGCTTCGAACTCAGAGATCTACCTACCTCTCCCTGGAGTCCTGGGATTAAAGTTGTGAGACCATGTGGGGCTCTATATGTACTGTAGGACCCCCAGACTGGGGTACCCTACATTCACGGGACCAATAACTCAGTCCTCAAACCAGTAGATGCAATAGCAAGAGGAATTTAATGGCGTTTTGCAAAACGGACTCCTGCCTCACTCGGAGGACAGAAGCCCAGAGCCCAGTTCACAGGTTTCTTTTAAAGACAAGCGGCGGCTATGTGCCAAGCAGAAAAGCGGTGGCTATGTGCCAAGCAGAGGTAGGGGGAATTTCTGGGATAATTTCCAGCTTGGGCTGAGGAGCATGAAAAAGGTCAGCTCAGCTTGTTCTTAGCATTCAGAATTATTTTTCATTTTTACTTCCTTGTACAGTTTTTCTCAGGCCTGGGGGATTTTAGTTTAAATCCATTATTCTGGGGGCTTTGGATCCATCAAAGGAAATAACTGAATCTTGGGATCTTGAGGATTTAGCATGGGCAGTGCCAACTCCAGTGACTGTAATTGGGACTCCTTGTAATCCTTAGTCTCTGTTAAACTGCAGAATTCCCACACCACAGTGTTGGCTGGCAGTCCAACAGGAACTGCTAAGGTGCAAAAGAGCAGAACCAGAAAAGAAAGTTTGCAGAACGTAGGGCGCAGATGGGTGGGAAAAAAAAAAAAGACGACCCCTGAGTTGTCAGCATAGAAGCAACATTCTTCTCCTAGGGCTGCACAAAGTCCTCCTTCTTTGAGGAAAAGCAGATCTAGCCCCCTCCTATTCTGTAATACTACTTCTGAGAGGGAGGTTAGAGATTTCTCCAAGAGGGTAATTGACTGTTTTATTGCTCTAATGTCTTCATCTACAGCCATCTGTAAATCTGCATAATATTAGGGTCCCTGTATTAGGGCCGCCGTTCCAGTTCCTATCCCTGCTGCCACCCCTACTCCCAGAAGTATTGCTAGGGTCAGAGACACAGGCTCTCTTTTATATCTGCCTGGGTTTTGTTCATAAAACTGTTCTATGGAACCTGCAGGGTGATAAAATACTTGGAGCAGGACCTTAATCAGGACACAGTAGTTTTGAGAGGTATTAAGGACCATACTAGCTATACAGGGAGTTAACCCAGAGTTACATGCCCACCAAGCTCCTTGTGGAGGTAAGAGGTAATAGTTCCCTTCCCCTGTGGGTACATAAATAGTGGAGTTGCAAAGGTGGGTGTGGGTTGAAGGTGGGTTTCCCAAGCAGAGCCCAGACCCTGAAACCTCGGGGAGAGTCAGAGGGTGGGGGTTTTCCCTGTGGCATTGATCGGCGGAAGTAGTATTATTGAATGTCCCTTGGATGGCTATTCTTTCATAATAAGGGGGAGCTGCCGCCAAACACAGCCAACAAGATTCAGTCAGGTTTGGGTCTGTCTGTCTAATGGCCTTATACACTCCTTGAATTAAATTGAACAGTCGATCCCCCGTAGGTGAAACTCTTTGACTCAGGGGGCTGGAAGTCTGTTTTGACAGAATATAGGCAGGGGAAGTGCCAGAAAAAGGGTTGGGGAGGTGCTGTGAGGTGGCTTCAGGTATTGAGGCTAGCAAGGGATTTGGGTAATTGGGGATGGGTTTCTGA
>NW_008346389.1:908295-911031 GCF_000622305.1 Nannospalax galili
GTCCTTTCCACCGTGGTTCAAGAGTCTTTACGTTGTGTCTTCTCATGTACACCTGATCTCCAATTTGGTAGGAGTGAGGTGTTTGTGGACTCCCAGGCTGGTAGACAGCAGCCAAAGGCTTCCAAACCAGGTTCTGGATGATCTGAAGGGCTTGGAGTCTTGTTTTCAAGCTGGGGTTATCAAAGGAAGAGGGCAAGGGGGACAAAGTTACATTGAGAACAGGAGGTGGCCCTCCAAAAAGAATTTCGTAGGGGGTTAGACCGTGTATAGCAGGAGTATTCCTAGCTTGAAATAGAGCTAGAGGTAGGAGCTGCACCCAGTCTTTAGTGCCAGTCTCTAGAGCTAATTTAGTTAAGGTTTCTTTAATAGTTTTATTCATTTTTTTTTTACCTGTCCTGAACTTTGGGGTCTGTAAGCATGATGTAATTTCCAATTAATCCCCAATGTTTTGGCCACTCCCTGACTTACCTGGGAGACAAAGGCTGGGCCATTATGAGACCCAATTACCTTGGGCAGTCCAAATAGAGGGAAGATTTCTTCAATCAGCTTCTTCACCACAGTCTGAGCTGTTTCCTTTCTGGTGGGGAAAGCTTCAACCCACCCTGAAAAAGTGTCTATAAACACTAAAAGATATTTATAACCATATTTTCCTGGAAGTACTTCAGTAAAATCTACTTCCCAGTTAGTCCCTGGTCATGTCCCTCTTTCTCTCTTGCCAAATGGGACCTTTGACTTAGTTGCATTTACCAGGGAACATGAGACACAATTTCCCACTACCTTTTGAACTAGTTGATTGAGGTCTGGGAAGTAATAATGTTGTTCTTCTCTTTCTAATAATGTTTTTAGTTTCTTGTGTCCCAAATGTGTCCACTGGTGAAGTTGGGAGATCAGCTCAAGTGCTGCTTCCCGGGGCAGTATATCTGATATTTCTACATTTTAGATTCTGGGTCCAAAGTAGCGTTCAGCCTTTGAACGAGTTCCAGATCCTGCTCAGTGTAGGTGAAAGGAGCATCTCCCTCCTTTGTTTGTGCTTCAATTTTAGCCTCCAGGTCCGAATGGGTGTAGAAAATGCAGGTGCCTTCTGCTGCCTGATGTGCAGCTTCATCTGCCATCCGATTGCCTCGAGCAATCGGCCCCTGGTCTCGTTGATGCCCAGGGCAGTGAATTATGCTGACCTGTTTTGGCAAGTACAAGGCTGGTAAAAGGGCCACTATCGCTTCTTTGTTTTTGATGTCCTTACCAGCCGAGGTGAGGAGTCCCCGCCTCCGGAAAATTTCCCCATGTATATGGGCTGTGGCAAACGCATAGCAGCTGTTGGTGTAAATGTTAACCTTTTTGTCCTTTGCTAATTTTAGGGCCTGGGTTAGGGCTTCTAATTCAGCCCATTGGGCTGAAGTTCCGGCTGGCAGGGCTTGGGCCCAAATTATTTTCTCCCCATCAACCACCGCTGCCCCTGCCTTATGCTCACCATCTTGCAGAAAACTGCTCCCATCCGTATACCAGGTGGCATCTGCATCTGTTAGAGGCTGGTCAGTGAGGTCTTCCCTAGTCCCATGCATCTCTGCAAGTATTTGTTGACAATCATGAGGAATCTCAGTGTCTTTCTCGGGGTTTGGTAGCAGCGTGGCAGGGTTTAAGGTGGCAGGGCTACCAAACTTGATCTTTTCTGGATTCAATAGTAGTGCCTGGTAATGAGTTACCCTGGCATTTGACAGCCATCTGTCAGGGGGCTGTCTAATGATAGACTCCACTGCATGTGGTGTTATAATAGTCAAGGGCTGGCCCATGGTGAGTTTGTCTGAGTCTTTTACCAGGGATGTTATTGTCACCATAATCCTCAAGCATGGGGGCCAGCCAGCGGCCACATTGTCCAGTTTCTTTGAGAGATAAGCCACTGGCCTTTTCCAGGGTCCCAGGGTCTGAGTAAGAACTCCTTTTGCCATCCCTTTATTCTCATCTACCTATAAGATGAAAGGTTTTGTCAAGTCTGGCAATCCTAGCACTGGAGCTGTCAGTAGTGCTCTTTTTATTTTGTCAAAAGCTCTCTGGTGTTCATCAGCCCAGATGAAAGGAGTCCCATTTTTTGTTAAAGGGTATAGAGGAGCCGCTATCTCGGCGAAGCCCGGTATCCATAGTCTACAGAATCCTGTGCTTCCCAAGAACTCTCTGAGTCCTCTGGCTGAAGTTGGTGGGGGAATAGAGGCTACCGCCTGCTTTCTACTTTCCGTTAACCATCGTTGTCCTCCCTCTAGCCGGTAGCCCAAGTAGTTTACCTGCTGTAGGCAGATTTGGGCCTTCTTTGCTGAGGCTCGGTATCCAAGTTCCCCCAGTCTCAATAGGAGAGCCTCCGTACCTTGCAAACAGCTTGCATCCATCTCAGCCACTAAGAGGAGGTCATCTACATACTGGAGGAGCATAATCTGTGGGTTTCTTACCCAAAAGTCAGCCAGGTCACGATGCAGAGCTTCATCAAACAGAGTAGGGGAGTTCTTGAATCCTTGGGGAAGTCGCGTCCAGGTTAGTTGTCCCGATATTCCAGCTTCAGGGTCCTTTCATTCAAAAGCGAAGATGGGCTGGCTAACCAGGCTCAGCCTTAGGCAGAAAACCGCATCCTTCAGGTCAAGTACAGTATACCACCTGTGACTGGGAGGCAAGGAACTCAGGAGATTGTAGGGATTTGGAACAGTGGGGTGGATATCTTCTATTCTCCAATTGACTTCTCTTAAGTCATGGACC
>NW_008346389.1:912220-913361 GCF_000622305.1 Nannospalax galili
GAGCCTTTGGCTTACATCAGGGAGTGGCCCTGACCAGAAAACCTCAATTGCTCCTTCGCCTTTAATGGTCCCACGCGAAGACTTGAGCCGAAAATAGAAGGAAAGGTAAAAAGAGTGGAGGAAAGCTTAAAATGGAGAATCTAGAAAAACCAGATCTTCCCCTTTAAGATAATAATGTAACCTTCAAACACATGCATATCACACTAAATTACATTCATGTGGACCGGTCCTTTCACTCAAATGCACACTGCATTTATTATTTTTACTTTTAGGATCCCCAAGCACAAATACAGACAAGACAAAACAAAATCATTACTGTGCGCTTCTTAACCCAAAAACTGAAAGTACAGATCGGGAGGAGAGTAGCCAAGCCAATCTCCCTTCTCCCGAGGTGAGGAAAACTACGCTGTCCTCCTCACTTCAGATCACTCTGGCCACTAAGGTCAGAGTGGCGGAACCTGGGGTCTCTGGGCACGTCTGCTACTCCCACTCGTTCCCAGAATACAGACTTACAGGTCCTGTACAGGCACAACTGTTCAGACGGAATGTTCCCAGAGCAGAAAATGACTGACAGACATTAAGACTAAGACAAACCACAAAACAAATATACTTACCTCCTGCTGATCTGAGGAAATGGGTCCGGGGGCGACCAAATCCCGGACGAGCCCCCAAGTGTAGGACCCCCAGACTGGGGTACCCTACATTCACGGGAGGTCGCACCCCAATAACTCAGTCCTCAAACCAGTAGATGCAATAGCAAGAGGAATTTAATGGCGTTTTGCAAAACGGACTCCTGCCTCACTCGGAGGACAGAAGCCCAGAGCCCAGTTCACAGGTTTCTTTTAAAGACAAGCGGCGGCTATGTGCCAAGCAGAAAAGCGGTGGCTATGTGCCAAGCAGAGGTAGGGGGAATTTCTGGGATGATTTCCAACTTGGGCAGAGGAGCATGAAAAAGGTCAGCTCAGCTTGTTCTTAGCATTCAGAATTATTTTTCATTTTTACTTCCTTGTACAGTTTTTCTCAGGCCTGGGGGATTTTAGTTTAAATCCATTATTCTGGGGGTTTTGGATCCATCAGTACATATTTTTGTGGGGTCTTTTTGAGACAGAGTCTCCCTGTAGCCCCAGCTGGCCTGGAACTT
>NW_008346389.1:913754-934604 GCF_000622305.1 Nannospalax galili
GAGTATGTGTAATCTATTCCTTCATTTGTGAAATTCAAAGCAATGTAGAAAGGGGGAAAATACTAAAATAAACACTAAACTCATCTCACAATCCCTAATTGAAACGTCATTTCTCTTCAGAGCTGTTTGTGTAGTTTGTCTTACTCTGTATGGATAGATGGGACCAAGTGGCACAAGTCAGTGCCTAATACAAAAATTGTTCAATAATATTAACTCTCAACTTCCCATTCTTAGAGAAGTACAGAAAACCCTGGCAGCTTCAAAGCAGGTTTTGCTTTTAGACTAGAGTATACTTAGATTTCTTTTCTGTCCAAATGAAAGTATTTTTAGGGGCTGGAGAGATGGCTCAGTGGTTAAGAACACTGGTTTTTCTTGCAGAAGACCTAGGTTCGAATCCCAGCACCGACATGACAGCTAACTGTCTGTTACTCCAGTCCCAGGGGATCCAACAGCCTCTTCTGACCTCCTCAGGCGACACAGGTCCACTTACCTACATGCAGGCAGTACATGCATACACATAAAATAAAAATAACAAATAAAAAATTTTTGAAAAAAAGAAAAGTGTTTTTAAATACCAACTTTTGTTGTAGAATAAGATAGCATTAGGAGGAATGTAAACAAAACTTGAGTTACCAAGCTGGGCATGGTGGCGCACACCTTTAATCCCAGCACTTGGGAGGTAGAGGCAGGTGGAGGTCTGTGAGTTCAAGGCCAGGCTGGTCTACATAGTGAGTTCCAGTCCAGCTGGAGCTAGAGGGAGACCCTGTCTCAAAAAGACCGAACTCCAGGAAAAGCTGTCCTTCGATCTGGCACGCGTCAGTCCTGAGCTGTCAGACCGCAACATTCATTCCATCTTTCCATCACTGCACATGCAGTGTGCGCAGCGGTCTATCAGCATCTGCGTCCTTGCCGCCTTGCCGCCCACTGACAGGAGACCACGACAAGGGTTGGGCATGACTTCGAAAGCCAACAGGGCTTGATCTTGTGCTTCCAGATTCCGCAGGCTTCAGGCCAGCTCCGGGGGTCAGAAGGCAGTAAGTGGAGACAGCAACATGCACTGGTTCCCTCGTGATTGTGAATGAGCAGGGGAGATCCAGACCTTCTCTACTGAGACTGTGGCAGGCAAGCATGCAGTTGCTCAGAACCTGGCCATCGGAGGGAGCAGCTACCACCCTGGGAAACCCACAACTTTGAATGACCTAGGATGCTCCAGAAGCCCTAGGATCCACCCACACAGGGCAGGCCCTGCACCTCCTGCCAGGAGGCCATCAGAGGGTGCAGCCCAGAGCCTCTTAAGTGTGAATGACATTGGGCAATCCAGGCCTCCAGACAACTCTCTTTCTCCTTCTCCTCCTACATGTATGACTATTTATTTGGACCCATGTTACTAATATTTGGTACACAAAAGTTAATGTTTTAAAATAAAATTTAAAGGACTAGCATATTGTCTGCTTTCTACTGTGATGGGACTTTCCATTTATTTGCAAACTAAAATGTGGTCCACTACAAATAAAATAAAATAAGTCATTATTATCCACACATTAGAGGTATAATAATTTAGATATTAAATTGTAATTGTTGCAAAATGTAGAACTAGACAATTTCTTGTATAAATCAACTTGGGACTTAAGAATTCCCAAAATTTAAAGATAAAATGTTATTTTATTGAATTCACAGAGTTAAAAGCCGAATAAAGTTGATGTCTGTGGTGAGCAAACCAGACTGGACTGGATGAACCCACACCCAAGAGCCTGTGGGACTTCTAAAGTTGCCCTGTGTGTTATTCTGTGATGTTAATGTATGATCTTGGGGTCAGGCAAAGAAAGGAAACATAATGGTTTAAACTGATGTGTTTCTCTGTGAAGTCTGACCAGTGGTGGATTATCATAGCTAGCTTTCTTTTTCAGCTTGGTACACCTGGGAGAGGAGACTCAACTGAGGAATGTCCTCTATCCAACTGACCTGTGAGCATTTTCTTGATTCTACCTGATGTAGGAGGGCCGAACCCATTTTGGGCAGTGCCATTCCAACCCTGAATTCCTTTGGTGATGGATTTTCACCTGGGATCTATAAGGTAAAACAAACCTTTCATTTGAAAAGTGGTTTTGATGAGTCTTTTATCACAGCAACACATAGAAAACTAGGAGAGATGCGCTGGTGCAAAGCACTGGTTCTTGAATTTGGAGTGCCTTTGTTCATCTAAAGCACACAAGTGGAGTATCCAGGTAGGTTTCATTTCTTTGTGCTTGTATGAGTTTTTCTTCTTGTAGCAGTCAGACAGGAGCCTGCATGGAGCTCGAGTCCAGTAAGTGGAAGACACCCATGTTGGACAAAGTTCTTCAGTGAACTGTACAGACCGCAGGATAAACAGCTATCCTGGCCAAATCTAGTAGAAAGTGGTGAAGTTGAAACATTGTAGTTCCCTGAATAGTAGACCTTGTAGTTTACAGTTCCCTGAGCTGTAAAAGGGATGGTGTATGTGTCTTGTTTAGGGCTGTGTCCTCAACAATCACTTATTCTGACATTTTTGGCTACCATTGATCTCTACATTCATGATGTTCTCTGCAAAGATTCCCCTCTCTTATTAAGGATGAGGGGAACATCTGATGGTGGGTAGGAATTTAAATATTGAAAAGAAAACTTGGTGCTATGTCCATTTAGCTAAGAAACAGGAAACAGTTTTCCCCTCATGCCCATGAGCTCCTGAATCATGGGTTTGTTTATACAGGGTTTATAGTACAAAGCATGCATTCCCTTGAGTGGAATGGGATATAAATCCAAGGAGAGCTGCTGGTTTTCCACCCAACAGTCATGCCACAGTTAAGCAGGAGGACACATCCTTCCCTTGCAGGGTCATATGGAAGATGTTGGGTTCACATCTGGTTAGGACTGCTGATGCATTTCTCAAGAGCAGCCAGCATAGCACCATCTGTAATCACGAAACTGGGGAGGCAGACAGTTCAGATTTGTCTTCATTTTTCTGTATTTCCAACCAAGATGATTGGTGTCTTCAGCAGTAGGGTTCCTACTAATTTTACAAACTTTCCCATTTAAGAATTCATGATTCCTTCTCAGATGCCAGGGAAAGAAATGAAGCAAAATTTCAGTTTTCCCCACTGGATCTTGAGCAACAAGCATGCCTGCCCCATGTGCCTCTATTGATAATGTGAGCATGGGATTGCTATCTCACACTGAGTGATGGTTCTCTGCTGTTCCACAGAGGAAGGTAGGAGCATGAGGGCTATGTGCCTTTACTGGGAATCAGGCACACCCTATCAAGAGCTCTTAAGTTTTACTATAATTAGAACAGGCTTCTAGGATGCAGGTGAATTTGAGAAAGTAGGACACTGAATGCATGCCCATGGACCATATCTTGTTTCCAACCCTGTCTTCTCTGGCTCTCTGGCTCCTGTTTGCTATGAGGTGAGCCACTTTGCTCCATCACATACTCTACCATGATGCTCTGCCTCACACACACACACAAGCCAAGACACACTGAAGTCAAGTGATCATGGATAGAAACCTCTGAAATCATAATCCAAAGTAAACCCTTCTTCCTTTAACTTGTTTTCTCAGGTATTTTGTGATAGTCACAAGAAGCAGCTAACACGACCTCATTTTTGTTCTTAAGAATTTTTATGTGTTTAGTATTGAAGAAAACATCAAGTGACTTACCAGTGGATGACATTTCTCGGTTTGTTCCAAGCATGAAATGATTGGGTCACAGTCAATCCCATTTCCTCGAAACCCTTTCTTGCACTCACATTCATTCTGTAATTCCAAAGACAAGAAAGAGATCACTGAAGCAAGTGTTCTCCAAGCCTTGCACTCAGTTGCACTGAAAAGCAAACTATGGAAACTACAGTTGTTCAACCCTTCTAAAGAGAGACTTCGATTCCAAAGCTATTGGTTTACACAGTCTAGGTTATGTTGCCCAATCTGACAGTTCCTTGGTACTTTCATTTTGAATTCTTACCTCACAAAGGTCTATAGAGGTAGTCTCAGAGAGAGAGATTAGATCCTAAAGGCCATCAGGCTGGAAAAGTTGGCCCCACATCTACAGAGAAAGGTTGGCCTCTGTGAACAAGAGGCTAGGTGACTCACCATAGTTACAGGACATTTTGAGAGATGCTCCATGGTCCCTGGAACTTAGTCGACCTTTGTGCTGGATAGCTTTAGTGTCAACTTGACACACCTGGGTTGCGGAAACCTCAATTGGGGAATGGCCTCCATAGGACTGGACTGTGGCCAGGTCTGTGGGGCATCTTCTTGATTGATGAGTGATGTGGAGGGCCCGGCCCACTGTGAGTGGTGCCACCCCTTGGCAGGTAGGCCTGTGTTACATAATAAAGCAGGCTGAGCAGGGGCCAGGGAGCAAGTCAGTAAGCAGCGATTGTCCATAGCCTGTGCTCCCTGATGATCTGCGACCTGGGAGATATAAGACAAATAAACTGTTTCCTCCCCAAGTTGGTAGAAATCAGAGTGTTTTGTCACAACAATGGAGAAACAAGCTAGAAAAACCTTGGAGGCCAAGAAGGAAAAACATCCTTTAATCCCCTCTGACCACATTAGTATAGGCCTCAATGTATGGCTGTTAAGCATCCAATAATGTTAGGTCCACCAGTCTGGTACTTTTAATTACCATGTGTTGTGTAGAAAATGCTTGGGTGAAAAAACCAAATGTTCTCAGATAAACCTTAACTAGATATATATTTTGTTCCTTAAACTAGTTGACTAAATTATGATCTTAGAAATTTTAAGATTATGTGTATATTATTTTTCTCTCATCCATTATATATCATAACAAATACACACAGATCTTCATCACTTGCTTAGGCATTCTCCTTTTGTTCTATTTTAGAAAATATCTCCATTCCCCATATCCTTTTAACAACTTTTATATTCTGATATTCTTTTTTAATAATTATGAGATGTGATAACATTAATAAATTAATTTTCCATCTATTGTGAGAATACTTTTCCTGGGAATACTAAGCAATGCTTACCCACTTTTAAGGTTCTAGGGTCAAACCAATGTTTGATTAATGTTTCCTGGTGTGCATTTCGTACAAAACATCTTAGTCATCTTTATACCCCTCCCCAATCTGCACCTCCATAGAACCTCCCACATCAGATTTTATGCATTCTGTCATACATGCTGAGGTTTATCAAGTGAACCTTGTGTACCCAGGTGTCAAAATGTTTTTAATATAAAGCTTTCAAATATAAGGTTTTTATTAAAACTAGACTACATGTCCTAAATACTTTCAATTGCTGTGATAAAAACATTGACCGAAACCAACTTGGAACAGAAAGGGTTTATTTTTATCTTGCATCTTTAACGTAAAAGTTCATCATCAAGAGAAATCAGGGCAGGAACTCAGGACCAGAACCTGGAGACAGGAGATGAAGCACAGACCATCAAGGCACTTTGATTACTGGTTTTCTCCTCTGTTCTGTACTCTGCTGTTTTCATATACAACCCAGAACTACTTTCCCAGGGCTGTTGCCACCCACAGTGGGCCGGGCCCGCCCACATTATCCAACAATCAAGAAACTGCCTCATAGACATTCCCACAGCCAATCCAATAGAAGAAATTCCCCACTTGAAGTTCCCTCTCTCAAGTGTGTCAAATTGACAACAGATGCTACCCAGCATATTGCATATAAATTAGTAATAGTCTCATTTAAACTTTGTGCGTGGTGTTTTTGATACATATTCTTCTGTCATTTGGGCTACTGCACAAGCAGGCAAAATTATTAAGCATCTCAAAAATCATTATTTGGGGGGCTGGTGTGATGCCCCCACCCCCCAGTGCAGATGATTCAACTCCCACTTCTGTCCTCTGCAGTCCAGGCACAAGGCTGGGGCACCTACCTGCATGCAAGAGAAACACTAATAGTCATAAATAATAATAAATAAATGAAAATTTAAAAATCTTACTTGGAAGCATTTACTACATTTGGATTTACAGAATGCATTTCAACCGGTAATTGCTCCACTTACATTAATAAGGCCTTTACACAGTTTTGTTGCTCATGGGGCAATTTTACATATATTTACATTTTGCATAATCCTCAGGGACAAACCATAATAAAGCACACTCATCATAGATTGAAACCTCAACTTAAAAGCCACCACACTCAGCTAATAAAGTATTTTTTTTTTAAAGAAAGGAAATGGAGATCTTTTTTAAAGGGCGAGTTGTTTTTGTTCTTGTTTTTCTCATGGTCTAAATTTGGTTGGATATTTTTGGAGTCTTCAGCCTTTATATCTTTCTCCCTCACCAGGGAGGAGCAGTTGATGAGACATCTTCTTACCAGAGTCCTGTTTTGCCTAGAGCCACCACCCTTGCCATCTTGGCTCTTCAGCCATTTTCCTCCTTACTTTTCAATTCCTTTCTGGACAGCACCCAGTGATCAGCCCTCTTCCTCCTTGGGGTTTGTCACCTGGATGATAATGATGGCATAATGGAGGATAATGGAGGTGCAGCTCAGTGGCCACCTCCAGGCTCAGTCCCTGGCAGAAAAGGCACAAGGGAGCATGGTGCTGTGGTTGCACCTGCCATGCATCCCCCCGCCCCTGAGAGAGTTGGCTGGGGCCCTTGAATCGAACACTAGTGCAGTGTGCACCCATTTGTTTATTTTCTTGATGATAGCCACTCTCATTGGAGTAAGATGGATCACAAAGCAGTTTTAATATGCATTTTCTTAATGGCTAAGGGTACACCTACACTTGAACACTCACAAATATTTATTGGCCATTTGCATTTCTTTTTGAGGAATAATCTGTTCAATTTATGTCCATTTATGGTTTGCATGATTAGGGCTTTGGTTTGAAGTGGTATTTTTCTCCCATTCTGTAGGCTATCACTTCACTCTGCTGATTATTTCTTTAGCTGTGTAGAAGTTCCCTAATTTTATGCAATCCTATTTATCAATTCTTGGAATTATTTTCTTAGATATTAGAGGCCTTTTTCAGAAAGTCTTTGACTAGCCTGTATCTTAAAGTGTTTGTCTAAGCACTTTCAGGATTTAACATGTTAAAATATTTGGTCCATTTTGAATTTAATTTTGTACAGACCAAGAAGAGTAAGAGATAGGAATCTAGTTTTATTCTTTTACGTGTAGATATACAGTTTATCTTGTACCATTTGTGGAAGAGGCTAGCTTTTCTCCAATGTATGTATTTTACATAATTTTGCCAAAACTTAGGTGGCTGTAGCTGTGTAGGTTTATTTGAATCTTATATTCCTTCTGTCTGTTTTAGTGCCAGTACCATGTTATTCTTGTTCATTTTCACTGTATTGTGAAATTTGAAATGAGGTATTATGATTGTTGCTAAAATTATTTCTGGGGGTGAGGTGTAAACAATGTCTGCTCCCTATTTCTTTGGTCCCAACAACAAACCAAGGTACAGTTTCACTGGACTGAAGTCTTGGAAACCAGTGAGTTTATTAGACTTACTTAGAGAGCAATGGGTGAAGGTTTGCTTAGGGTTCCCCCACCCCCCACCTAAGGTCACACTTAAATGTCTTCACCCAAGCCTGGATGGTGGCTTCCCCATAACTGTGTAAAATGTTAAGAGACCCTCCCCTATGCTCCCCTAGCCTATATATCCCTAGCCTCTCTCCTAGGCCAAGTGCAACTAGGGCTGTCTGATTGGTCCAGAAATGTGGCCTCACTTTCTGGTGAGGGGTCATTACTCTCCCTGGCCCTCTTTCCTTGGGAGGCATGACAGTTTAAAGCTCAGATGTAATAATCCTCAGCAAGGAGACACAACCAAGCTTGGGGAGATGGTGTCTGTCTGTTGTCTGTCTTTTGGAGGATAGCCCTGTATAACACTTCACCCCTTTCTCTGGCTCTTACATTCTTTCCACCATTTTCTTCCACAAGAATCTTGGAAGGGGTAACATAGATGTAGAATGATTTTCTTTATGGAACTGCATGGTGGCAGGTATGTTGATGGCTTTGGGTGTCTTCAGGAGGGAGGTGGCAGAAGGCACAATGCAGAAAAGCCAGGCACTACCATCCATGTGCCCAAGGTTGAGCTTGGAAAGTACTCATCAGGTGCAGTACATTTGTCTAACAAAATAATTGCTGTTGCCTCCCCATTGGGGCTGATAAGCTCCCCTACCACTGGGAACTGGCCTGACTTGCAGTATCAGATGTGTGTTTCTCCCCAAGGAGTGGGCCTTAAATGCAATTAGAAATGTGTTGGTTGTACATACACTAGTTAGGCAACTATTGCACTAGCAAGCACATCTCACTTAGCATGTTGATAGTGCAGCACACAGGGACCATCATGAAGCAGATTGATGGGGACAATTCTCCCCCAGTGATCTGCATAATACCTTCTCGCACTATGACTGCCAGCTTTTGGCTGGAAGAAAGTTTCCAGTTAGTCCTAGCTTGATTTCTCCATTTCCTGTGCTCACATCATGCAGTGTCATCAGCAATACTGTCTTACCATCTAGTCCTAGCATGCAACCAACATTAGCGGCAATAGCCTTTATCATTTTGGGGAACTCTGGGGCTCCCAAACAGTCATGGGGGGGCAACTCATCCTTGGCACTGGGATTTTCATTTAACAGTTGTACAGTTTCTAGGAACCTCTGGTGGCTTTTTTTGTTTTTGTTTTGGGGGGGTTGGGTTTTTTTGAAACAGGGTCTCCCTATAGCCCCAGCTTGCCTGGAACTCACTGTGTAGACCAGGCTGGCCTTGAATGCACAGAGATCTGCCTGCCTCTACCTCCCAAGTACTAGAATTAAAGACGTGTGTCACCATGCCCAGCAGAGCCTGTTTTTATTCTCATAAGATATCTTTGCTTATTCTGTAGCATCTATAGGCCCAACTTTTGCCAACTACCTTGGTGAGTATCACTTGTGCCTTAGCCAACCATAAAGTTCCCAAGAATTTTACACCTGCACCTGGCCCTTATATCCCTTGTGAATCAGTTTCACATCCTTGCTTCTTCAGATGTGCTTGAATATCTCTCAAACAGTTTTCACATCTGCAAAACACTCAGAGGTTAACATTATGTTATCTATATAATGAAACCTTCTTCCAGAGGATGGGCAAGTCAACAATGCATTCTCCTGAACCATCATCCCATAACAAATAGTAAAGTTACAAAGATAACCTTGGTGAAGTGTTCAAAGTTCATTGTCCTCTTTTCCAAGCAAGTGATTGCAGATATTCAAAACCAGAAAAATACTAAATCAAATATAAACAAGGTTTGATACAGCATAGAAAGATTTCATCCATTTGTGTCAATGGTTTTCTATGGTAAGAGGCACTAGCTTAGTTAGCTCTTTACAATCTTTAGTCATTTTTTTCTAAGCCATTCCATTTTTGTAATCTGGCTCTTTTACACTGAGTCTCCTTGAATTTCTCTATCCCTGATAAACTCATTGGGGCTGGTTCAAGTTGCTAGGCCCTGCACAGGGCCAAGGAGGAACTGGGCCCCATCTTCCCCTGCTTCACCTGTTGGTTCCCTGAATCAAATAGACTCTAGGTCTGCCCTGTGGCTGGAGTCATATTTGTTGCCTCTCCATTATCCATACAGGGATACTGAGGAAGGCCCTGGTTGGACAAACTGTCTCCACCCCTAGCACAACCTTTCACAGGCAAGAAATATACCATTTAATCTGGGGGGATAATTATCCACCCCGGGACAGTTTTTATCTTCTGCTCCTGTATTATTTTATCATGGATTCTATCTGTGAACTGCTTCTCAGGCTTTAAAGCCTTCCAGAAGCATCTTAGCATCAAATTTGGGGTTTTGTCAGTTTTTTTCTTTAGGAACTTGGGCTTAACACAAATCTTACCACATTTGCCTTCTAGTAATCCAAACAGACCTTTTCTTTGTTTTGCTTCTTCCTATCTTCTCTAGGTTTCTCTAACACTTTATGGACATACTTTACATGCTGGTCTAAGTCACTTAGGTCTGTCAAAGTCTTTCCACCCTCATATAGATCCTGCCTCACTAAAGAATTCAGCAAAAAAAAAAAAAAAAAAAAAAAAAGGCACTAAAGCTGCAGACCAATCTCTAGGTCCCACGGTATCAAGTTCTTTTTAAATCTCTAGTAAATCCAGTATTATCTGGCCCAGGGAACAGGGCATCATACATCACTTTCTTCATACCTAGTTCCCTCAGCAGTGCCTGTCCCTTCTGTATTGTCCTCCAGCCCCTGATATTCATGAGGACCTCCACTGGAGATGACCAAATATCTCTAATGGCTCATAGAAGCAAGTTCATCAGAGTAATTCCCCCTGCACTGCCTCAGGTTATGCAGTCTCTGTCTCAAAGAAGGATGAGTGGTTATAGCAGCTCAGCTTCTCTGCTTCTGTAGCACTTAAACTAATTCCATCTGCCCCATGTCCCACAGCCTCACAAGCCAGGTGGTGAGGGGCTCCTTCATTGTTCAATTCAATGTCTTCCCCTAGTTCTGACAGCTCAGGCTATTCTCTGATTACCATAGTCTCTTCCCTATGCTTCCTCAGACTGTATACTCTTAGACTCTCTCTCAGGCCATATGAAACTAGGGCCATCTGGTTAGGAGGTGTGGCCTATCAGGCGAGGGTCCTGTCAAAGAACAGTCCTATACAACAATGCTACCATCAGATTTGCCTTTCTGCCTAGCATTGCTTTTACTATTTGATCTTCTGTGTTTCCCCAGGAATTTCAGTGCTGTCTTTTTTATTTCTGTGAAAGATGTCTTTGGAATTTTTATGTAAAGTATGTTGAAACTGCAGATCACTTTTGGTAATATAACCATTTTCTCAACATTACTCCTGTTAGTTCATGAGCCTTGGAGATCTATCGTCTAGCAACTTCTTCAGTTATTTTTTTCTTAATGTCTTAGATTTTTCATTTTTCCTAGGAATTTCATCCTTCTGAAGCTATTTTGAATGGGACTTTCGCCTTGATTTCTTTCTTGTGAAGTTTATCACTGATATAAACCAAAGCTACTCATTTGTTTAAATTTTTTTATATACTGCTACTTTGTTGAAAGTGTTTATATGATTTAAGAATTTTCTGATGAAGTTCTGGTTAAGTGTAGAATTATGTCATGCGTAAAGAGAAATGATTCTAATTCTTCCTTTCCCAGTTTTATCCCTTTTATTTCTTTCTCTTTCCTTATTGCTCTAGCTCAGACTTTTAAGCACTATGCTAAATGATAGTAGAAAGAGTAGGAACTTTGTCTCATCCATATTTTAGCAGAAATGCTCTCCCCATTTAGTGTGATGTTGAATAGAGGTTTGTCATTTATGGTCTTTATTATATTCAGATATGTTTCTTCTATGCGTAATTGCTTCAAGGTTTTGTTTTGGTTTTTTGGGGTATTTTTGAGACAGGGTCTCCCTGTAGCCCCAGCTGTCCTGGAATTCACTATATAGACCAGGCTGGCCTTGAACTCACAGAGATCTGCCTGCTTCTGCCTCCCAAGTGCCAAGGAACTAAAGGCATGCATCACCACACCCAGCTACTTCAGGACTTTTAATATGAAGATATATTGAACTTTGTCAAATGTTTTCTAAACATTTGTGAAGATGATCATGTGATTTCTATCCATATGTCTACTTATATGGTGTCCTAACTTAAAATGATTTGCAAAGCCAGGTGTGGAGGTGCACGACTTTAATCCCAGCACTCAGGAGGCAGAGGCAGGCAGATCTCTGTGAGTTTGAGGTCAGCCTGATCTACATAGTAAGATCCAGGCCATCTAGGACTACAGAGAGACCCAGTCTTAAAAAAAAAAAAGATTTGCATATCTCCAACCAATCTTGCATCCCTGGAATGAAACCAACTTTGTCATGGTGTATGTTTTTTTCATTTGTTCTGGAATTTGGTTTGTAAGTAGTTTTGGGTTTTGTAGTGCTTTGTTTCACTTCCTGTCTTGCTTAGTATCATTCTATGACCTGACCCATAAGTGGATTTCTTTTTCTCTTCAGTCTGCAGAATTCCTTCAAGTATCTTCTGTAGAGATAGCTTAGTGATCACAAAAGTCATCATCTTCTATTTTTATTTTTAGTTCTTTTTTCCTTTCAATTATGATAGATAGCTTTGCTGAGTGTAGTATTCTGGGTTGGAAGTTGGTGTCTTTCACAATATGAAGTACATCAGTCTAAGCCCTGTGGCATTTAAAATTTCAGTTGAATAATCTGATATTATTCTATTGGGTGTGACTTTATATGTGACTTGGTGTTTCTCAGCTGTCTCTCTCAAAATGTTTTCTTTTTATATTTAGTGTTTTACTTATGACAGGGGGATTTCTTTTCTGATTTTGTCTGTTTGGGATTCTAAATGCATCCTGTATCTGGATTGACATATTTTTTCCTAATTCTGGGAAATTTGCTGTTATGATTCTTTTGAGAATGTTTCTATGCCTTAGAACAATATTATTTTCCTTCTTTTACACCAGTAACCTATAAATTTGGTTTTTTTTTGGAATGTCTCATATATTGTTGAATTCACACTGGTACCTTATTATTTTATCTTTGATCGTGTTGATGGTTCTAGTTCCTCAACCTTGTCTTCAAGCTCAGATAGTCTGTCCTCCTCTTGGTCCATTCTACTACTGAGACTTTCCAGAGACTTTTATTTGACTGTCCATGGTTTTTATTTCCAACATTTTAGATTTGTTTTCCTTCAGTATTTCTATCTCCTTGTTAAATTCCTCTTTCATACCATTCATCTCCTTCTTTATTTCATTGAGGTGTTGGCTCATGTCTTTGAACATACTTATAATCATTCTTTGGAGTTCTCTGTCAGGGACATCTAACTCATTCACTGTAAGGCATTCTTTACTATACTTTCAACCACATTTCATATATTTCTCCTATTTTTTCCTTCACTAGGTGTCATTACTATAGGATTAATAATATTTAAAGAAGTTATATTGTCTTGATTTTTGTCTTTCTTAAATTACTATGTTGGAATTTATACATCTGGTATTATTTCTTTGCTTGGCTAAATTTTTATCAGTACTTTCAATATTCATGTGGGACTTGGCTGGCATTGAGACTGTAGATCAAAAAATATATCCTCACATCATGAGTTCCAAGTGACTGGTGTAAGCTCTGTTATTCCTATAGTAGGATGCTAACTGGGAAAGCAACAGCAGATATTTGATGTTACCACTATGAAATTGTCATACAAGCCAATTAATAACAGTGGCCCTTTTGACCAAACAAAGATACTGTGGAGTATAATCAGATTATAGTTAATAAGATTCAGAATGAGAGGGAAGTAGGATGGCTAAGAATAAGAAATGGGTATTAGACTGACTATGAGAAGATGGGAAAGGATAAGTGCCTGGACTCAGGTTTGCTTTGCTTAGTGGGGGAGCTACTGGCTTCGGGGCAGAGGGTTTGATCGGCAACAGAGTCATAAACTCTGGGACCTGTGTCTTCCCAACAGGCCAATTTATTTTAAAATTCAGATGGTTTTTATACATCCCAAGGAACTAGCAGTCACGTGGGATATGACAGTCACATATAAAGATTTAAGGCACAAAGAAACAGGACATTTAGTCTATTAGTTGGCACCAGAAAGATTCTTAAACTTTTACTCAAGGTTATCAATGCCCATCCAGTAATTTATTGGCCACAATGTTTTCTTTCTTAGAGGTAAAAGCATGGTGAACTTTTAGCTTTTAGCTCAGGAGTAAACCTTTAACCTGGCCTAATCTCTTAGCCAGGGATAGCTGAATTATTTGTTCAGGACAAGGAGATGAGCTAAGGGTTGTTGACCAAGACGCTTTCCCACAGAGCAGGGAGCCTGCACTTTTATGACTGGGCCACTTCCTCCTGCCAGTTTGGCAGTGTTCTGCAAGATAGGGATTATCAGGGCCACTGTTTTCAGTGCCCCTCCCTTTAGCAGAGAATGCAGCCTGGACCTATAAGTTTTAGGCTCACCTCACCCTAGGGCCTGGCATCCTGGCTTCCTGCAGACAAAGAATAAGTATTAGAGCACTTTAAAGAAAAAGAAAACAAACAAGGTGGGTAAAATAAGTAGGAGGAGAAAGCTGGGATACTGCTAGGGTCTATAGAATTTGTGGATTGTTAAGATATGGAAGGTTATAAGTAAAAGTAAAAGGAGGAAGAGATTTGGATGAGAGAAAGAAGAAAAGATGTAGGAAAAAATAGGAGAAATATATGAAATGTGGTTGAAAAATATAATAAAGAATGCCTTATAGATACAGAGATGGTTCAACACAATACATGTAACCCACCACATAAACAGACTCAAGGACAGAAATCAAATGATCATTTCATTAGGTACAGAAAAGGCCTTTGATCAAATCCAATACCTATTCATGATAAAAAGTCATGGAGAATCTAGCAATACATGGAACATGTTTCAACATAATAAAGGCAACATACCACAAGTGCGCAGTCAAAATCATGCTAAATGGAGAAAAAGATGAATACATTCCCATTAAAATCAGGAAGACAAGGATGCTTATTCTCTTCATTCCTATTCAATATAGTACTTGAAGTCTTAGCTATAGCACTAAGACAAACGAAGAAGATAAAGGAGACACAAATTGGAAAGGAAGAAGTCAAAGTATCCTTATTTGCAGATGATATGCTTCTATACATAAAAAACACAAAGATTCCACCAGAAAATTCCTAGAGCTGATAAATACATTCAGCAAAGGAGCAAGATACAAAATTAACACCCCCAATCAGTAGCCTTCTTATATACCTGCAATAAATATACTGAGAAAGAAATCCAGGAAATGATCCCATGCATGATAGCCTGAAGAAAGAAACTGAAGAAGATGCCAGAAAATGGAAAGAACTTTCATGTTCATGGATCCATAGGATTAATGTTGTAAAAATGCCCATCCTGCCAAAAGCAATCTACAAATTCAATGCAATATCCATTAAAATTTCAATACAACTCTTCACAGAAACTGAAAATCCCCAGGATACCGAAATAATCCTGAACAATAAAAGAACCACATTATCATCCCTGATCTCAAATTATGCTACAGAGCATAAAAACAGCTACATTGAGGCATGAGCCTACCCTGCAGTGGTGGCAGACATATAAGCCCATCCCTGTGGTGGTGGTGGGAGCTGGGGCATGGGCCCCAGCCACCTCTCTTGAAGCATGACATTGAACAGTAGACATGTCTAGGAAGCAGCTGTGAGCACCCCACTGTACTGCACCCCCTGTGCCTTTCCTGCCAGGCCAAGCCTGCAGGAGGCCACCAAGTCTTGCACCCATGGTCATCTGATCATTATCACCCAGGTGACCAACCTCAAGGAAGACAAGGAATGATCACCCAGTGAAGGTGAGAAAGAATTTGGCAAGAAAGAAAGAAAATGGCTCAAGAACCAAGATGGTGACAGTGGAGGCTCTTGGCAAAACATGACTCCAGTAAGAAGATGTCTCAAAACTGGCTCCCCCTGGCCAAGGAAGAAGAGGTAAAAGCCACAGACACCAAAAGAAAAAAGAAACAAACCAGAACCTTCACCATAAAAGAAAAAAAAACCCAAAAAAACAACAAACTAAATACACGACCCATCTGTCTCCTTGAGCAAAAGTAAAAGTGGCACTCTCCAATATTAATATCCTTCTAGTGAGAAATTTAAGCCAGCAACTTTTGCCTTTGTTTACTGCACAGAAGCCAAAACGCTCTATCTTAAACACAAGTATACTCATGTGGGCTTAGCATAGAGACAGGAAAATAGTAGGAACCAGTGTAATTGAAATTATGACCTCTCCTATGAGCCTACAATTGTGATTGTCTCTCATGAACCTGAAGCTATGGTTCTCTCCCTAGAAACTAGAGCTGTGATTCTGTCCTGTGAGCCTAGAGTTTCTGTGGTAGTCTCTCATGTGCCTGTAGCTGTGATTATCTCCTAAGAACTGGAGCAGGAGTTGCTTCCCATGAGCTGGAGCAATAGTTCCCCTCCCATAAGCTTGGAGATGTGGTTGTCACCCATGAGCCTGGAGCTGTGGTCCCCTCCTTTGAGCTGGAGCTGGTGAAGGAGTTGTCTCCCATTAGTCAGAGCACTGGTCCCCTCCTGTGAGCCTGTAGCAGTGGTTGCATTCCATGAGCTGGAGCTATGGTCCACTCCTGTGGGCTGGAGTTGTGGTCCATTCACATAGCCTGGAGCTTTGGTCCCCTACTGTGAGCGATTGTTTCACATCCCTCTGGTGGATGTGGCCAATGGTGGAGCAGAGTGGAGGATGAAGAACTTCCCAATGTTGGGCAGCAGTTTTAGGCTTCTCTGAGTGGCTGCATTTCTCCACAACCCCCTCCCCTGAGGTCCCAGTTCTGCATGGTAGTAGCTTTGCCTCTGTGTTGGGCTTATGCAGGGGACCAGGGAGAGCTCTGTCATTTGTAGATTCCAGACTTAAAAGGACTGTTTCTCTATGATGAATTTCTCATCTTCCCTTTGGGTCAGCTGTGCTCTTGACTCCACATGTGGTCCTGGGCATCCAAGCCTTGATGTTGGACCTCTCCCATTCCCAGGTACCAAGTGGTTTTCCATAATTTTTTCCTATTACTCTTCTACAACATCGGTGCACCTTCCCTGTATCATACAAAAAAATGTAGAACACCGAACTGAACTTTTAGTGATTAAAAAAAATCAGTCTGGAAAGTTTAAAAAATGTACTATAACAACTAACTTAATATAATTCTCATTTTAGAATGTAAATTTTCAATTGTACATTTCTACTACAAATTTGTGTGCTATCTATTCACAAACCTGTAATACCAAGCTTCAACAATACTGTGAAATTTATCTCTGTTGTTGTAATGTAAATTTGACATTCACTCCCTTTCCAAATTCTCCAATCTATACAAAATTTTTCAGTGTATTCATATTATTTGTTAAAGCAATGCTAAAAAAGAAAACCCAGACACATTGATTAGTAGAATAGACTCGAGGTCTCAGATTTAAATCTATATATTTATAGCCACTTGATTTCTGACAAAATGCCACAAATACATACTGGAGAAGAGAAAGTATTCAACAAATGGTGCTGGTCTAACTTGATAACAGCATGTAGAAGAATGAAACTAGATTCTTATCTCTTACCATGCACAAAACTCAACTCTAAATGGATCAAAAACTTCAACATAAGACCCAATATACCCTGAATCAGATGGAGGAGCATGTAGGGAATACACTGGAACTTATAGGCACAGAAAGGGACTCTATGACAAGAACTCCTATATCAATTGACAAATGAGGCTACATAGCTTCTCTATAGCAAAGAATATCATTCAAGAGGCATCTTACAGAATGGGAAAAAAATCTTAACCAGTTATACCTCTGGGTTAGTATCTAGAAATATACAAAGAGCTAATAAAAAACTAAACAGCAAAACAACTAACAACGTAGTTAAATATCACGGCAAAGAGATGAACAAGGAGTTCTCTAAAGATGAAACACAAGCGGCTAAGAAATACTTTTTTAAATGTTCAACATCTTTAGTCATCAGAGAAATGCAAATTAAACCACTTTGAGATTTCACCTTACCCCAGTCATAATGGCTAAGAGACAAAAAGCAAACAATAACCAATACCAGTGAGGATGTGGAGAAAGGCAAACTCTTACTTACTGCTGCAGGGAATGGAGCAGCCACTTTAGAAATCAGTGTGGAGATTCTGCAAAAGGCTTGAAATTGATCTACCATTTAATCCAGCCATACCACTCTTGGACATATACCCAAAAGACTCTATACACTACTACAGAAATATTTATTCATCCACATTCATTGCTGTCCTTTTCATAACCTCCTGGTTAGAAACAATCTAGACACATATCAACTGATGAATAGATAATGAAAGTGTGTAATACACACAATGGAATATTATTCCGCTCTTTAAAAATGAAATTATAAAATTTTCCAGTAAATGGATAGAACTGAAAACAATCATCCTGAGTGAGGTAACCCAGACCCAGAAAAAGAAACGTCACATATTCTTTCTCATAGATAGATGCTAGCATTGAAATCTTAGATATGCATGTTTTAATTTCAAAATCCAGGGAAGTAAAAAACTAATAAATGGCCATGGGCAGGAGGAGGAAGCTACTTGGTAGGGGAGGTAGAAAGCAATGATATAAAGGAGGAAATGTAAATAATAGAATGGGAAGAGATTAAGTGGTGTGGAGAATGGGAGGTCAGGACAGAAGAAGGAGTAGGAGGAGGCCTTTTGCTAAAGGCCTTTAGAAGAAGCTATATGGAAACCTACCACTATAGAAGTTTCATAAAGTATATACATACTATTATAAAAATGGATTAAAAGAAAATACCTTATAACAGGGGACATTGCCCCTATTAGACACCACAGTCTTGCAAAGTAAAAGTCTAATGCCATGAATAGACTCCCTCTTTTGAAGCTATTGACCAGAGGTCACATAGACCCTCAAAAAATAATGGCCATTGTCCCTGCTCTTGATTACCCACCAGAATTTCATGTAAGACTCTATTGCTGAAGACACTACAGACATGAACTGTAGAACAAACAAGGAGAAGTCAAGCTGGTATTGACTTCAAAAACCTCATCTAGGGGCTGGAGAGATGGCTCAGTGGTTAATAGCACTGGTTGCTCATGCAGAAGATCTGGGTTTGATTCCCAGCACCTATATGGCAGCTAACAATTGTCTGTAACTCCTTCCAGGGGAATTCAACACTCTCTTCTGACCTCTGTGGGCACTGAATGACATGGGTGCACTCACACATATGCAAGCAATACACTCATACACATAAAATTAAAAACATATAAAATATTTTTTTAAACCCTCATCTCTACTGCCCAGTTTTCATAGTGCTGGAAGGTGCTATGCAAACTACCTGAAGAGAAAATTTAGCATGAATCTTCTGCATCTATGAGTTACAACTGGCCTGGAAGATAAGCCTATTTGTGCAGTAGTGGCACAAACAGGAGTAACCAACTACTTTCCAATTGGATTTAAGGTCTGCTTCACAGGACAGAGCCCATACCTGACATTCATATCAGATTTAAGAGCCTGAGGCTGGACAGTCCGCAGGCCAGGGAAGAAAGCCTAATGCAACTATTCTTCTAAACAGATATAGTATTAAACTGATTTCTAATGACCTATTGTTATACCCATAGATTAATTCATCTCTCAACTCTCAGCAAAGATGATTCCTTATACAGACGGTGGTTATTAAGACAGAACTACAACTGGTCAATGCACAGAGAATAAGAAGCTACAGATTGTTTATCCCTGAATAGGACACCTATACAAACTTTTGCCTTCCAAGGCCCAGGAATCATAGCGGAAGGCAGGGCAGAAAGATTTTAAGAGCCAGAGGAGGTGGATGACCACAAGGAAACAGTTTTCCAGTAAGCTGGTCATATGAACTCAAGCAATGCTGACAACATGGACAAGTCCCACATAAGCTCAAGCCTGACAAAATCCCAGATTTTGGTAACCAATGTCTGATGGGAAGGGAGATTCAGTCTCATTTAAGGGTGAGACTCTTAGCAGATTGAACAGGATCCCGTGGATGAACCCACCACAGGGCATTTGGAGACACAAACTTGACTGTACCAGCCTTTACACACACATACACACGCACGCACGCATGTTCACAATACGTATATATGCTTATGTGTATTAGAGTACAGAAATTTGGTGGGAGTGTTAGAAGGAAGGGTGCAGAGACAAGAGGATATTGAAATGTAAGGGCACCTATGCCATGCAGTGCCCATGGAGGCTGGGAAATGAACCCAGGTCCTCTGCAAGAGCAGCCAATGCTCTCAACTCTTGAGCCATCTCTCCAGCACCCCCCACACACTTAGATTTTCATTTTAAAACTATATATTTTTAGGATCTGGGGCTTTGCTCAGTGTTAGAACTCTTGCTTACATACCTTGTGCAAACTTCAGGATTCAATCTTTAACATAGCAAAATAATAAAAACAACATTTTGAGATATATTCATGTTGACAAATGTCTGGTTCCTCTTCAACTGCTATAGTTTTTCTATGAATACATACTTTATACTTTATCCATTACTTCATTGCTTTGACATATGGATTGTTTCCAATTTTTTATTTTATAAATAGAACTTCAGGAACCATCCTTAAACATGTCTTTTTGTTTATGTTATTTTTTTAACTTTTTTGAGACAGGGTCTTACTATATAGCCTTGCCTAGTCTCAGATGTGACCATCCTACCTCCGTCTCCCAAGTGCTAGGATTAGACCTTGCTAGATGTATCTTTGTGTACATGTGCAAGCATTTCTCTAGAAAGATCATAAGGATTAGTTTCACAAAACGATATGCCATACATGATGGTTTGAATGAGAATGTCCCCCATAGGCTCAAAGTATTTGGATACTTGGCCCCAGGTGAGGCCTTCCTGGAGGAAGCACATCACTGGGGGTGGACTTTGAGAGTTTATATCCTGGTCCCATTTCCAGTTTGTCTCTCTTTGCTTCTTATGAGTATCTGAAAATGTGAGCTGTCAGGTTTCTGCTCCAACTGCCTTCTGTCATACCCCTCTCACCATGATGAACTCTTATCCTTCTGGAATCATAAGTTCAATAAGTTCTTTCTTCTATTAGTTCCCTTGGTGATGGTATTTTATCACAGCAACAGAAAAGTAACTAATACAACATACATATTAATATCCTTCAGTTTCTTGGTATTGTGGTTATTATTGTTTATGGCAAATTTCTTGGTACACATAAAAAAATTGTTGTATTATCTGGTATTGTTTAAAACATCTTGTGGTGCCACGTATGGTGGTGCATGCTTTTAAACCCAGCACTTGGGAGGCAGATGCAGGTGGATCTCTGTGAGTTCAAGGCCAGCCTGGCCTACATAGTGAGTTCCAGGT
>NW_008346389.1:934658-974760 GCF_000622305.1 Nannospalax galili
TAGTTCCCTTGGTGATGGTATTTTATCACAGCAACAGAAAAGTAACTAATACAACATACATATTAATATCCTTCAGTTTCTTGGTATTGTGGTTATTATTGTTTATGGCAAATTTCTTGGTACACATAAAAAAATTGTTGTATTATCTGGTATTGTTTAAAACATCTTGTGGTGCCACGTATGGTGGTGCATGCTTTTAAACCCAGCACTTGGGAGGCAGATGCAGGTGGATCTCTGTGAGTTCAAGGCCAGCCTGGCCTACATAGTGAGTTCCAGGTTAGCAGGGGCTACAAGGAGACCCTGTCTCAAAAAAGACCAAAAAAAAATCTTGTGGTATAGAATATTAGTATTTTGGAGAAAGTCCCAAGGGCTGCAAAAAGAACTTGTATCCCCTAAAGCTTGGATGGAATAGCCTATATGATATATCCAGTTGATTTATGGCACAACTCAATTCTGAAGTTTATTTTCATTCTAGATGACCTATTTTTTGACTAGAATGGAGTATTAAAGTCACCACTATTATTATATCAGGACTTGGCTTTCCTTTTATGTCTATTCATGCTTGCATTTGGTGCATACATAGTTACAATCATTACATCTTCTCAGTGAGTTGTTCCCATTATTAATATAATGGTCTTCTTTGTCTCTTCTGACAAGTTTTGGCTTAGGTCTGCCTTCTTAGATATCAGGACAGCTATTCCAGACTCCTTTCAGCTTCCAATTGCTTAGTAAATTTATTTGCATCCTTTGACTCTTTTTTTCATTTTTTAAAAAAATAATTTATTAAGAATTTCATACATGCATATAAGGTGTTTTGATCAAATCCGTGCCCACTCCCTCCCCTCCAACTCCTCCCATATCTCCCCATCACTTTTTTCTGATAACTTTATGTACTCTTTCTTCATCTTTTATTTTTTTATTGGGCCTTTGGCTACTCTAACATTCCCCCCTTTGAAGTGGTTACCCTTAAATCTTTTAAGGATTAGATCAAAGCTCCCAAATATTTTTGACATGTTTGGCCTTTGGAATGGAGTATGTTGCTAAGAGGCCCAAGGACATTTCGAGTTTTAGCCAAGAAGCTGGCTACTTTCCTTTGGGGTCTTTTTACCCTAACTGCCTCGCCAGGTCCTACCTCCTATTCTTATCACACCATCCTCTGAAGAGGTTACCCAACTTGCAGTTAGGGAATCAGGGCACAGACCACTCTGGCTTCTTCCATGCTGAACAGGGTCGCAATTGGAATACCCCTTCAGTGGATCTATCTAAAACACTCCCAAATTGTATAACTCTTATCTATAAGGGGAAAAGAAAGTCCTTGACTGGTAAATAGGAGATGTGAAGGAGAAGTAAAGGCAAGAGTAATTAGCATTACAAGTTCTAGACAGGGAACTAGAAAAAAGTCAGAACAGTGCAATTCTCAAATGTTCACATGAGAGTCCTTTGGAATTTTTTGACAAGGGCTTCCAAAAGCATCCCTCTATTGGGTTCCTCCATTTTTCTTTTGTCTTCCAAGGCTGGACTAGAGAGTAATAGATTCAGGATTTGCTTTCAGATATTTTGATAGCTGTTGGAGTGGATAGAATCAATGTCAGTTCCCTCTCAAAGGCTTCTAGATAGGGTGAGAAAACAAATTTATCCACCATTTTAGAACAATAGTGGGCTGTCTCCCTTACCTACAGGTATGCACTATAGAATTGCAGACCAAGATTTGAAGTCTTACCTCTGAGCAGCACTTTCTGATTAGGAACAAAACCATCAATGATAAATAATTGCCTAAATAACTATTTATGAGCCTGGAGAGATGGCTCAGGAGTTAAGAGCACTGACTGCCCTTGCAGAAGACCCGGGTTTGATTCCCAACACCCACATGGCAGCTACAAACTGTCCTTAACTCCAGTTCCAGGGGAATCAGAAGCTCTCTTCTGACCTCTGTGGTATTGCATGACATGGGTGCACTCACATACATGCAGGCAATACACTCATATACATAAAATAAAATATTTAAAATAAAAAAAAAAACTGTATGAACTTAAGCCTAATGTCTGGGAAGTATAATCCCTTGAACTCTTAAAGAAATATACTCATGACTTCACTCTTTTGTTATACTTTCCTTTGGGGTGTTTAAGACCATACAGTTGGCCTAAATTAATCAATTTATTTTTACACTTAAGGTCGTTTGAGGATTTGTCCCTCAGGGGTCACACGGGCTTAGGAAGAGCCCCTGGCTCCTTTATTTTATCAGTTCCATCTATGTGAAGATAAGTCAAAGGTCCTGCTTGACCATGTCTGCCTTCACTTGGAAGCATGGAAGAGATGTTTGACTCTAGGCTGCAGTGTCTTTGCCAGTAAGATGCATTTCTTGGAAATAACAGTCTTAGCTCAGATTTACTAATTCCTGTAATTTTTTGGTTGTCTTTCTGGTTAGTTGGATTATTGTTCTCCTTTCTTCTTTCCATCACAGTCACTGAGCATAGTTCTTCTCAACTGTATGTGTACCCCTAGAAAAACTTATGCTAAATCTGATGTTCATCTTCTTATCTAGGAGTCATAAGAACAGCTAAGGGTGTTGCTTCTTTCTTCTACACTGTGACAGAGGGGTAGCACCTCAATACTGGTTCCCCTTAAGAGACATCAGGAAGTGCAAGGGACACTTTTTGATTGTCAAAACAGAGGACATGCTAGTAGTATCCCAAGAATAGAAGTCAAGGACATTGCTGGACATCCTACAAGGCACAGGACAACTTTTCCCTTCCCACCACAAAGACTTTTATCTAACCAAAATGTCAACAGTAGCAATATCATAATTTCCTCTCCCACTCTGAAAAATCACCATTCTTATATTTATAATTTTGTATTTATTCAGAAATTAAAGTAGCTTCAGGCCCCACAGAACCTAGATCTGGAAGGAAAAGACACTGTAGAGAAGAGAGAGAGGTGCATGTGTCCTGTGGCCAAAGCCAATGCTAAAGAGAAGAAAAAAGAACAAAACAAAGGAACACTACTGAAAGCTCTAAGAGAAACACAGCAACTTGCAGACACAAACACATCAGACCTCTCACTAGAAACCCTAAAGGCCAAGAAATAACAAAATGATATATTTAAACTCTGAAAGTAAAAACATGTCAACCAAGATTTCTATACCCAGCACAGATATCTATTAAAGTTGATGAAGAAATCGCAACATTTCAAGACAAGCACTAATTAAGTAATTCATGACTAACAAGTCAGCACTGCAAAAGACACTTGAAGAATCCTAAACACACAGAAGGAAGAAAGACAGTCTTAATGAGAAGAGCACAAGAAAGAATAGATTTCATGAAAGGAATGGATAAACATAGAAAAACTAGGAAGAATCCATCATACCCCACACAGAAAAAATTAATATATTAAGTTGGCTTGAACAATGGCATAATGTAATTTGTGTATTATTACCTTCTTTGGGGACAAACAAAAGGAGCATATACATATACCAAAAGTACACTAAAATCTGAATGATTCATTTCAATAAGGAATATGAGTTTTTCCCTTTATGTTTTCCCAAAATTTTTGTGCTTAACAAGTGCTGCTCTTACGACTGGAAGCAAAATCAGTAACATTTTTCTTTTAAAAAAAAAAAAGGCCTTTAAAAATATTGTTAGCTGTGTGAGAGTAAGTGGGGGTGTCTGTTGTATATGAGTTCAGGGGCACAAGTGCAGGTCAGAGGACAGCTTCTAGGAGTTGGTTCTCTCTGTCCACTGTCCACTGTGGTTTCCAGGGATTGAACTCGGGTGGTCTGGCTTTCAAAGTAAGTGCTTACTCATCCAACATTTTCCTTTTTAAAGGATGGTCAGTCATGACGGACTAGCTGGTTAGAACTCATGGAGTGGCTGACTTGTGGAATCATCCAAGCTCGAGGTCTCATTCTTAACTTTCAGGTTTAGAAACACAGTTGCCTAGTGCTCTAAAAACTGATTGTGGTATGTGGTGCAGCCACTTCTCTGCTCTTAATTCCCATTCTGGCTGCCTATATTCTATACCTGTCTGTAAAACACATTCCTTAATATCTCATCACTTCTCCAAAGATTTGACTCTTCTAAGTTCCAAGGCTTTGCTTTTGTTTCCTTCCCTTCCTTCCCTTTACCTTCCTTCCTTCCTTTTTTTTTCATTTTTTTATTTTTTTGAGACAGGATCTCCTCAGCCTAGAACTTGTCTTCCTGACCAAGTAACCCAGAGCATTGAGAGTTGCAGGCATATGACCTTGCCTGGCAGCTTTTAAAGCTTTTTCAAGTCACTTATAACAAAGCTATTCCAACGAAGCATGGAAGAACAAACAGTACACTGTCCTACGCACTGGGTGCTTTCATTTCTTCCTGTCACTTGAACATTTTACAAATTATTCTTTAATTTGCTTTTTAAAAAATCTCTAGTAACCATGTCCTAGTTTGAGTCTTCATTGCTGACAAAATACTCTGACCAATACCAACTTGAGGAGGAAAGGATTTATTTGGCTTACATCTCCCAGGTCACAGTTCATTAAGAAACCCAAGGTAGAAACTCAGGCAGGAACCTGGAGGCAGGAGCTGAAGCACAGGCCATGGAGGAACACTGCTTACTGGCTTGCTTCTCTGGCCCCTGCTCAGCCTGCTTTCTTTTACAATACAGGTCCACCTGCCCAGGGGTGCCACCACCCATAGTGGACTCCCACATCACTCAACAATCAAGAAGATGCCCCACAGACATGGCCAAAGGCCAGTCCTATGGAGGCAATTCCCCAGTTGAGGCTCCCTCAACCCAGGTGTGTCAAGTTGACAATAAAGCATCCAGCACAAACGATCCTATTGCAACAGCTTTCTAAATGGCATTCCCACTTTCACATTTACACCCTTCAGTCAGTTCTCCACACAGCAAGCAGAATGACTTAAAAGCTTTAAGCAGCTCACATCCCTCTCCTATTTAAACACATTAGGGAGTTCCCATTGCCTGCAGCTCCCCCCCACCACCACCCCAATTCTCTTGCTGGTCAAATTCATCATTGGTTGAGTGAACTGTAGGTCCTGATACATCCTTCTTGAGAGGACTAACTAGATTAATGTGAACACACCGAAGTAGAGACACTCTTAAGCCAGTGTATTCCAGCTTTAGGCTTTTTGGAAACCTCCAGGAAGTTTGAGGGGCGGAATTAAGGAACACTGCAAGATGAAGTCATTTGGTGGCCAACACTGTAATCCAGAACTGGGGAAGCAGAGGCAGTACAAGACCAACCTGGGCTGCATAGCGAGCTGTAGGCCATCCTGGGCTATACAGGGCGACTACCTCAAAGATAAAAGCAATAGGTCTATCTGTAGCTCAGCGGTGAAGAGCACTGGATGCTCTTACAGAGGACCCTGACTCGGGTCCCAGCACCCACATCGCAACTAACAACCGCTTTCAAGAAAGCAGCACCCAGGTGCCACCCGCACACGAGACAGGCGTGGGAAGCGCCGAAGCGGGTTTCAAAATGCTGAACGCATTCACATATTTCTCTAAAGTTAAGATTTCCCCAAAAACAAAATGCCGAAATGTTCTGAGAAAACGTTCTCAACCGTGCCAGCAACCTTGCGCCAAGGTCCTGGCGCGCCTAGCTAGACGACGAGGGGGGCTGGGCCTAGTCGCCGTAGTTAGTGCGCAGGCGCCATGTGGCTCCAGGGAGGGGTCAGATGTGGGCCAGTTAGCGCGGGAGCGGGCGCGGAGGCTGCTGGGCTGCGGCTGGATGGGAACGGAAGCCGCGGGCCCCGGAGGAAGCCAGGATGGCGTCTCCAAGCAGGAAGACGTCGAGCCCGAGTCCCCAGGCTTCCAAGCGGACTCTCCCGAGAGACGCTTCCTCCGAGGTCCCGAGGAAGAGAAAGAACTCCAACCTGTTGCCTTCGCAGCCCACCGGTCCTTTTGTGGAGGGGTCCATTGTTCGTATCACGATGCAGAACTTCCTGTGAGTACCGGGAGGCCGCGCTGGGCGGGAGCGGGCGGCCCAGAGACGGAGGTGGGCCGGGCGTGGGGGTGTGCCTGGCGGTGCTGAATTCGTGCCAGGCGCTCGGTGAGGACCCTGTCTAGGCCGCGGAGACTGGTGTGTGGCCTGTGGATGTGTCGTCCGTTGCTTTATTCAGCTCTCCAGTGGTATTTGAAGACGTCTGATGGCGGTCAGTGGGCCGACCGAGGGACTAGGTCAATGCCCACCGTCCGTAGGGGACGTGTTCTACACCCCACGAAAGCATCGGCCTTGGGAACTCAGGAGGCAACAGTTAGATCGGAGTGGCGGTGATACAGTGGCAGATTTTTGAAAGTGTAGGTATTTTCCGAATGGGCAGATACGATGATAATGGTTGTCGATTGGAGAATAGAATGTTCCAAAAAAACACCGAATTCTCAGTTGTACGTGGCCTGCATACCTGGCCACTTCAAATCCCGCCGCCTTCCCTGCTTCACACGGCAGCTAGTTACTGTAGAATCTAAATATGTTATTAATATCATTATCTGTTTAGCGTCTTATAGTTCACATTTTCAAGGCCTTTTTGTGAAATGTAAATTTGAGCAAGTTACAGAACTGTAGCAACAGTGCTACTTTTTCCTCAAGCACTTTCATACACCAAGTTCAACTAAATTCTGTCTCTTCATTTCAGTCTTACCACCATTGATGATACATGCTCAGAGAGGTTACTTTTGTCCAGGTTTATATAGATTCAAATAGCTGAGTTGCTATTGAATCTAGATTAGGAAAGGTAAATGTAGTTGAATGAGGTTTCTGCTACAATAACTTACCTGTCACTGGTTTCATAGGAGGTGGAAAGGTTGAAATAGCTAATTTCATCCACACCTATGAGTAAGAGCTTTGTATAGAAAATATCAGAGTCTGAAAAGAAAGGAAAATCATTGCACAAAGGAACTACCAGAATGCAAATTTGTAGTATTTAGCAAGTGACCAGTTACGTGGTTGGAGGGCAGTAATCACTGTTTCTGTGTTTACTAAGAACTTCCAGCTTCATCCTTTTGGCAGGTAGGAACCTGATGGCAGTGTGGAAGATGACGGAAATACAGGATAAACACAATAGGAGCAGAAAGGAGAGATATGACAGACTCTGGCTGCAGGTTGTGATGGATGAGAAAGGGGAGTGCAGTATTTTCTTCACAAGTCTCTGCTTGGCTAAATGGTCACACCATACTCAGAAGAGGGAGTAGTTGGGGAGAATGAGTAATAAATACAATTGAGAGCTTATGTCTTGAACTTTCCTGTGCAATATGTAAGAGGTATGTTCCACGAGTAGAGTTTATAAAGGCTCAGGAAAATGAATAAATCAGAAATTTGGATTCATGAATATAGTTGTTGATGATGCAGAAATGGTCGTAATTGCCCAAAAGGAATATAAATCAGAGGACTAGAAAGCCTGCATGTAAAGGTGAGAGAGAAGAGATGCTCATAGAGATTCAGCTGTTTAGGAAGGTAAGATGAGAACCATGGGAGACCATTATCAGAGAAGCTAAGTAAAAAGGGTATTTCAGAAATACCGTCAGAACTCAGATCTTGAAAGTACCGTACTACAAATATAGGAAATTGGGAAATTTTTGACCCTTTGACAAAACAGTGCAAAAGAAACCTTTGTAGACCAAGGAAGAATGAAGAAGAAAGTGTGCGTATGAATAGCTGAAAGAAAAGGTGGCTGTGACATACAGAGCATGCTCCAATTCTGTCATTATTTTACTGAGAGGCTATGACATACAGAGCCAGGTTCTATTCTGCCATTATTTTAATAATGAAAGGATTTTAGATTTTAGGAGAAGTAGAGAGGAAGGACGTAGTAAGCAAGTAGGAAACATAGGCTCAGAGAATTCACATGGCCTAGAAAGTAGAGGGGGTGCTATGAGTAAGCCAAGTTAAATGGAGTTGCAGTGAAAGGAGCGATTTCTAGGCTAAAGGAAGAAAGTTAAGAAATGGAAAGAAACAAATTTTAGGTGAAATTTAGAAGTCTAAGCAGAGAATAGAAAAGATAGGAAGTGGAAAAGGATGAAGCTAGGGATGAGTTACAAAAGGTTCTTTTTTTTCTTTTACCTTTTCTTAACAAGTGATATCACATTTGTGTGTGTACCAATATACTTGTCACTTGCATTTATTTTTATTACCACCTGGCCTTTCAAAATGTTTATGTATTAGAGTCGGTGTGCTTGGTTAAATTATTTATGCATTTGGCAGGCTAGAAGCACTCCAAGCACTTATTCTTGGGGGATTAGTTAGCCGCTGTACCCGAGCACTAAAAAGTTAGAGAAGGAATGTTATTTATGAATTCTAATTTAGGATATCAAAAGACAAGTTCTAGTGCTTCCTATCTTGCCAGAGCTGTCCTCAGCAAATAATGAGAATTCGATGCCAATTGTGCAGGTAGTTAGAACACTAAGCATGGTATGAGTAAATGCTCTAAATATGTTTGATCATGATGCATTCTTGCCTTCACAGAGGAACAAAGATTATTTTAACATGACTGAACAATAGGTTCTCTAATCTTGCAGCATACTAAAGGAAATGAATGTTTTTAAAAGATAAAATGAAGCCGTTGGGTTGACACATACATTGGGCCAATATACAGTTTCATAATTTGAATGAGAATAATTGGATTGGATTGATTTAATATTAAAATATGAGAAGTAACTACTAAGCATTTTAATTCAAGAGAAATGTAACATAATACCCGATTAGGGAGGGAAAAGTCATGGCTTTTTGTATAAATTTCTAAAATTATTTTACTTGTGCAGTAGCTTTGATATAGTCTCCCATGAAATTTAAATTTTGAAAAGAGGATAGATTGTGTCAAACTTCTCATTTTTTTTCTACAAGCTTGCTTTCTTTCTTTCTTTCTTTCTTTCTTTCTTTCTTTCTTTCTTTCTTTCTTTCTTTCTTTCTTTAAGACAGGGTATAGTTCTAGAGTTGAGTGCTGTGAGTAAGCCAAGTTAAATGGAGTTGCAGGGAAAGAAGAAATTTCTAGGTTAAAGGAAGAAAGTTAATCAAGAAATGTAAAGAAACAATAGCTGGTCTGGAACTCACAATGAAGACCAGGCTATCTTTGAACTTGAACTTGAGATCGTCCTTTCCATGCTTGGATTACAAATGTATCTCATCATGAACAGCCCTGGTGTTCTTATTTTTACATATACTTTTTATCACTTTTTCGTTTCCTTCATTGATAGATTATCCCTCTATAAGTTGTTTATTAAAAACCTATATGGTAGGGCTAGAGAAATGGCTCAATAGTTAAGAGCATTTGCTACTGTTGCAGAGGACCTGGGTTCAGTTCCCAACACCCACATGGTGGTTCACAACTCTCTGTTCACAACAAACTCTGCTTCCAGAGGATCTAGTACCCTCTTCTAGACTCTGCAGGTACTATATCCATGTGGTCCACATCCACACATGTAGGCAAAATACTCATACACATAAAATCAAAATAAATCTTTAAAAAGTAACAACTATGGGACTAGGAATGCAGTTCAGTGGTAAAGCACTTGCCTAGCATACAGGAGGCCCTGGGTTGAATCTTGAGTTCCTCACCCCACAGAATCTATAATGTTAGATTCATAAGGTTAACTGGCTTTTAAATGAATTTGAGGAGGGTGATGGATAGTGATCTTGTAAAGCAGCAAAAAGTACTATTTAAAGAAAGGATTTTTCTCTTATCTCTGTTTAATTCACCTTTTTATAATTCAGAACATATGATTTCTGTGAAGTATCTCCTGGACCCCATCTGAATATGATTATTGGCGCCAATGGAACAGGGAAGTCAAGCATAGTGTGTGCCATTTGCCTTGGACTAGCAGGCAAACCTGCTTTCATGGGACGGGCAGATAAGGTAAATTAATATAATTTTTTTTCATATTTTATTATTTTTATTTTATGTGAATGAGTGTATTGCCTGCATGCAAGTGCACCTGTGTTGTGCAAAGCCCATGGAGGTCAGAGGTGGTATCAGAATCCTTGGAACTGGAGTCATGAACAGTTGTTAACCACCATGTGGGTGCTTGGATTCAAACCCGGGTCCTCTGCAAGAGCAGTCAGTGCTCTTAACCATTGAGCCATCTCTACAGCTCCTGTAGTATTTGATTATAAGAAGTAAATTTGGCAGGTAATGAAGCTAGAAGACTTTCATTGTTCTAGAAATATTTTGTACCAGTAGCTAGAGATTCTCCAAGTGCTTAATATCTGACATAGTAAATAGAAATTATAATTTTGGCTTAAAGTGATCTGAGTTAATACTGTTTCAGAAACTGGGCAGAAACAAATATAAATCTTTTAAAAGAAAATACTTTTAATCCAATTCTGAAAAGAATTTTAATATTAATTTTGAAGAAATTCATGAATTAATATCTAAAAAAAATCACAAAACCTGGGAGAGTGCCTAGAGAGAGAGCTCAGTAGTTAAAGAGCACCTATTGTTTTCAGAGGACTTGAGTTCAAGTCCCAGCACCTATTTCATATTGCAAATGGCTGTAACTCCAGTTTCAGAGGATCCAGCACCCTCATCTGGCCTCTATGGGCACCCACACACATGTGTACAGACACATACACACAGAAATAAATAATTATTTTTAGACAGGGTCTTCCTGTAGCCCCAACAGGTCTTGAACTCGCTATGTGAGCCAGGCTGGCTTCAGTCCCGCAGATATATCTGCTTCTGCCTCTCAAGTGTTGGAATTAAAGGCATGCACCATCATGCCCAGCTAAAAATAAATCTTAAAAAAAAAACCCGGAAAATCAGTCACTTAAAATAGGAGCTCAGGGGGCTGGAGAGATAGCTCAGCATTTAAGAGCACTTGCTGCTCTTATAGAGAACTCAGGTTTGACTCCTAGCACCTATGTGGTGGCTAACAACTATCTCTAACTCCATTTCCAGGGAATTTGACACTCTCTGGCCTGTGGTGCACCTACATACATATGCAGGCAAAATACTCATACATATAAAATAAACAAATCAAAAGAATTTAAATATGAGCATACAAAAACAGCAGATTTACAATCAGATCTGTAAAGCTTGAAGATACAGAATATAAATTAAATATTTAATTCATTTCATTTTTAATTTAAGAAATGAAGGAAAATTGTAAATAATAACATAAAATGAGAAGGCAGCCAGGTAAATGTGGAAAAGAATTAGAATTTAAAGAAATGAAAAATGTGCTATTTGAGGAGAGAAATTTGATGGACAGTTGAAGACCTCCAAGCTTGTACATTTGAAAAGAAAATTTGTGTACTAAAATACTGGAGAGAAGTTTCTTAAAATGCAATATAGAAATAGAAAAAGAAGTATGAAGTCAATGTTTAGCATAGATAAGGGAAGATAATTCATTATACATCTAATTATGGGGGTATTTTACAAATTTTTATTTATTAGTTTGCGTGTGTAATGGCAGGGATGTTCGTGCCATGGTGTACATGTGGAGGTCTTTTTTTAACAAAAAGTCAGTTCTCTCCTTCCGCTTTTACCTAGGTTCTGGAGGTCAGACTCAGGTTGTCAGGCTTTACAAGTGCTTTGACCCACTGAGTTATCTTGACAGCTCCTAATTACATCTTTCTTTAAAAAATTATATCATATTTTTTATGTGTATATGTCTGTGTGTGTGTGTATGCTTGTGAATGCAGGTACCCATGAGGGTCACAAAAGAGCATTGGATCCCCTGGAGCTGTTGGTTATGAGCTGCCCTGTATAGAGGCTATTTTAAAATATTTATTATTTTAATTTTATGTGTATGCGTGTATTGCCTGTGTGTACATAAGTGCACCCATTTCTAACACCCACATGAAGGCTGGGAACCATCTATAACTCCAGTTCCAGGCAATCTGAAGCCCTCTTTTGACCTCTGTGGGCATTGCATGCATGTGATGTGCCTACATATATGCAGGCAAAACACTCATACACATAAAAGACAAGTAAATAAAAATAAACTGGTTTTAACTGGCATAGGGGTGCACACCAATAATCCCAGCATTTGGGAGGCAGGAGAACCACAAAGTCCAGTGTAGCCTAGACTGTTGAAAATTCAAGACCAGCTTGAGCTATAATCAAGGCCTTGTCTCAAAACATTAAGGACCAAGGGACGTAGCTGAATTTCAGTGTACTTTCCTAGTATGTTCAAAACCCAAGGTTTGGGCCCCAGTGCTTAAAACAAAACCTGTACAGGTTTCAAATTTAGATCTTGATCAGACTTTTGGAAAATGATGTGGCATTGTTTAGTAAATTTATATACATGTACCCAGTTACTCAGAAATTCTATGACTGGCTGCTCTAGTTAGCTCTCATACTTACATACTTAAAGTAGGTGAATTACAAAAATATTTGTGGCAGTGTTTGTAATGCTAATATAGTCAAATATGTAGGATATTAAATAATGGTGAAATAAGCCATGGTTCATTTGTTAAATCTCAGAAATACAATGTTAAGTGAAAATGCAATCTTGGAAAAATGCATGCCATGACTGACAAAATAGTAAAAATAAGATAACATTTAATGTTTAGGTATATAGATACATGTATTAAAACTGAAGAAAACTAAAAGAGATCAATAAATCAGCTTAGAGATTGCATTTGTTGATGTGAGAGAAGGATGCAGTTGGGCTAAGTTATGCAAAGACATTAATACTTTGATAATATTCACTTTCTTAAAATGGTTATAGATGCATGGTTTTTATTTAAACAGTATATGAAGTTTGTGTTTGCTGTTGGGTATATATTTCATATAAAAACATTTTATGAGGAAAGTCTTGATGTTTGGGTTATTACCACTAGAAGAATATTTTGTTGGCTGGTGAAATGGCTCAGGGGGTGAAGGCTCCCACTGACAACCTGGGTTTGATCTCTGGAACCCACGTGGTAGGGGGAGAAAACTTATGCCAGTTGTCCTCTGACCAGTTTGCCCTCTGACCTCCTCTTGTACACCATGCGGTATTTAATTAAAAATAAAATTAGTAATTAAAAAATGTAGTGTAATTAAAAAATGTTTGTTAAGCCGGGCATGGTGGCACATGCTTGTAGTCCCAGCACTTGGGAGGCAGAGGCAGGCGGATCTCTTTGAGTTCAAGGCCAGCTGGGGCTACAGGGAGACCTGTTTCAAAAAAAAAAAAAATTGTTTAAGACTTAAAATGAAGTTGTAAGAACATTGCAGTATTACCCAAGTGATAGTACCAAATTTTTAACTGGACTTATATTTTAGTGTATCACAAAATTAAATTATAAATTATATTATACATAAAATGTTATAATAATTATATAAAATATTTTCTAAAGGAAATGTTGTAGTAGAGGCATTTATTAGTAATTAGCCTTGTGACTTTGGACAAAAACAAGTTCATATTTTTATGACTGTTGATACATATTTCTTTGTCAGATCATGAATTTGATTCCTCTGCATTGGTCTGTTGGGTTGCATTTCAAATTCTATACAGTTATGAGTTGTGCTGCAGCAGTTTTCAGCAGCCTTCTAGTGCTTTTTTTGTTATAAAGAAACTATGTGTCTCTTCTTACCCTGGAGTGTAGGATTTTTAAGGGAGACCATGGAGTGCAGTGGTTCCTAAACATGGATTGTAGCCTTTCTGTATCCACAGATTTGATATTTTAAGTGACACCCAGGCTCTTAACAAGAATACGTTAATATATTTTTGTTTAAGTGCTAGTACAGAATTTTAACAAGCATATTCTAAGCCATCTGTGTAGCTATTTCATAATAAAAACTGGTTTATGTTTTTCTTCCTTCTTACCGGACCCAAATATTTTAACTGCTGACAGCTAATGCAACATTTGGGACCTTCAGAGATGTCATTGTTTTATCTATGAGATAAATAAGTTAAATCATCTTGCCAAGGCCAAATAGCTTGTGTATAACAGAGTTATGATTTGAATCTGTAGAAGAGAAAGTAAAAGACAGAACTCTCAGGTTATAAGAACAGGTGTTTTCCATCTTTCTGAGCCTTAGTTTCCTCATTTATAAAATGAATATAGTATATAGATCAGAGTTACCAATTAATATTGAATTTGGAAAACTTGTAAATTGCTTATCATAGCAGCATATAATAAGTGTTAGTTGTGGTTTGAATCGTTATCACTGTCATTACCAATATTAAAAAGATTGTTATTTGCAAGGCTTTGGGTTTTTTGTTTGTTTGTTTTTTGAGACAGGGTCTCATGTAGCCCTGATTGGTCTAGTACTTATTATGTAGCTGAGAATGACCTTGAACTTCTGATCCTTTTGACTCCACCTCCCAAGTGCTGGCTGGGATTATAGGTATGCATCACCTCAACATTTCTATCACTTAGAGTATTTATTACCTATATAGCTGAAACTGAAGATCTAATTTGATGTTTTTAAGGCCCACAGTCTATTTGCATGCCTAATGTAAATTGTAATTACATTACTCTTCTTTTTTAATGGTACCTGATGCCTTAAACATATTTATTTTCATTTTATGTGTATGAGTGTATTGCCTGCATGTATGTCAGTGCCATGTAGGTGCTGGGAATCAAACCTGGGGTCCTCTGCAAGAGCAGTCAGTGCTCTTAACCACTGAGTTGTCTCTCCAGCCCCCCTGATGCCTTTTCTGTCTTAAAACAGAATAGGTACTATTAAAGTGGTTGTTAATATTTCATCTATGTACCTCTGTATAAGTTACCTGTGGTTATAGATTTGGTATAGTGCTTTGTGGTTGCACTATAGTACATAGGCCCCAGAGCCAGATTACCCAGGCTCACATTCCTTTTCTAGCACTTACTGCTTTGTCTCCAGCTTTGTAAGTCTTAACTACCTGGCATCAAAGTGACCCATAATTTTAACTACTGTTATTATTGTATTGAGAGAGAAGAGTAGAGGAACCCAAACCTGTATCTTCTAGAAAGTGGTAGGAATGGACATTCAGTTAGTTACTGAAAATAGTGATTTTCAGTAACTTTTTTTTTTTTTGCTAAATAATAATGATTATGCTAAATAATAATGACTTTGCTAGATCTCTGGTTATTCACCCAGAAATACTGTTAACACAACTCACTTTTTCTTTTTCACACCTTAGGTTGGATTTTTTGTGAAGAGAGGATGTTCCAAAGGTGTGGTTGAAATTGAATTGTAAGTGTTAAAGCTGACAAAACAACCGTTTTCTGTATAATTTTTTAGTTTGTATTTATGCTTTCCTGAATGACTTTGGAAAAACTATTAATGTTTTATAGCAAATACAGGAAATATTTAAGGAAGATTTTATCCACGCAAGTAAACACGTTTTAATGAGTCTTTCAAAACTTTTAAAAATATATATATAAGGGCCGGGCGTGGTGGCACACACCTTTGGTCTCAGCACTCGGGAGGCAGAGGCAGGCAGATCTCTGTGAGTTTGAGGCCAGCCGGGTCTACATAGTGAGTTCCAGGCCAGCTGGGGTTAGGGAGACTTTGTCTCAAAAAGACCAAAAAAATATATGTCTGTGTGTGTGTGTGTGTGTGTGTGTGTGTGTGTGTGTGTGTGTGTGTATGAAAAGTTCTCAAGGAAATTTAAGTTTATGGAAGGTAATGAAACAAAAATATTCCACTGATAAATAGGAATTTGTAGTCAGGCATGGTGGTACACATCTATAATCCCATACTTAGGAGGTAGAGGTAGGAGAATCAGGAGTTCAGAGTTATTCCCAATAGATAGCAAGTTCAAGGCCAGCCTAGACTACATGAAACCCTGTCTCAAACAAGCACACACCTCCCAACACACACACACACACTCACAGACACACATATACACACAAATTTCTGTCTTTTCATAAATTTAAATATCTGTTGCTTTTTGTTGGTTTTGAAAGTAATTCTTTTAAAAAAATATTTATTATTTTTATGTATTTGAGTATATTGCCTGTATATACATAAATGTACCTGTGTTGTACAATGCCCATGGAGGTCGGAAGAGGACATCAGATCCCCTGAAACTGGAATTTAGGATGGTTGTTAGCTGCCATGTGGGTACTGGGAATCAAACCCGGGATCTCCGCAAGAGCAGCTAGTACTCTTAACACCTCCGCCATCTCCAGCCCATGAAAGTGATTCTTAAGTTTAGCTTAGTGGTAGACAGCTTGCCTGGTGTGCTTGAGGCCTTGGGTTTGATCCCCATTTCTGTACATATACACAGAAATTTGATGCCTACTTACTTGTTATAAAATATAGACTTAAGTAGAAGTGTATAAATTTGAAAACAAAAGTCTTAGCACATTCTACTTCTAGGAATAATCACTGTTAACAGTTTGGTGAGTCTTGTACATGGAAATACCACTTTTCATTCTGTTATGGTATTGATAATTCGCCATGATATCCCACTTTGATGGATATTCTCAGCTGACTATTCTTATTTTTGTTTGCTTGCTGATTTATTTTTTGAGACAAGGGTCCCTTTATGTAGCCTAGACTGACCTTCCAACTCCCAAATCTCCTGCCCCAGCACTCGGGAGGCATGTTATACCACTTCTTACTCGTTAATGATCCTTCTTAGTAGCTGTTTCTTTGTTTTTTTCTCTCTTTTGGGTTTTTGAGACAGTCTCATTCTGTAGCCTGGGCCTAGAAAAGAACTATGCTGCTTGGGCTGACTTCAAACTCTTAACCATCTTGTCTCAGCTTCCCAAGTGCTGGCATTATAGGCACGAGCCATTATGCCTACCTGGCTTGACAGCTTGTCTTTCCTTTTCTTCCTTCCCTCCCTCTACTCCTCTATCCACCTTTCCCCTTACCCCTTCTCCCCTTCTCACTTTCCTCCCTCTCTCCTCTCTCCTCCCTCATAATTACTCCTTCCTTTCCCCTCCTCCTCTTCCTCTGTATATCCTAGGCTGGTATGGAACTTACATAGCAAAGGATAACCTTGAACTTCTGTTCCTCCTGCCTCCACCTCCAGACTGGTGATATAGGCATGTGTTGGGATTATAGGCATGTGCCATCATGCCAGTTATATGCAGTGCTGGACATCAAGGGCTCTATAAAGCATTCTAGGCAAGCACTCTTTAGTGGCTATTTCTAATGTGTTAGAATTGATATTTGTGATGAAACCACTTGACCGTCATTACTGTATATTCTTTTAGTCTTTTTACACATTAGGTAAGTTTTAGGAAGTGTTGTTTTGAGAATGCTTATGGGAAGTTGTAGAATATTTGCACTAATAAAATTCTTGTCTTCTGATAGTTCTGTCAGTTTATGGGCTGTGGATGACAAATACACATAGAAATAAAATAAACATAACCCATAGCTCAGTGGTAGAGTACTTAGTTAGCATACATAAGGCCCTGGTTCAATCCCCAGCACTACATACACAAATGATAATTATACCCAACTTTTAAAAATAAAATGATAGAAGCCGATTGAAGGATTAAAAAACTGAATAGAGAAGTATATTTTCCTAGAAAACCAATCCTTCCCAGATTATTGAATGTTTAAATAATATTCCAGTGTCTCAGCAGGTAAGTTTACAAGTTGATAATGAGATTCATCATCAGAACCCAAGAAAAATTTTAACATGTAGAATTATGATTAATAAGAATTTATGTTATCAGGTGTTAACCTCACTATACTGCTGTTGATATAAAATGCTATGCTGGGGGCTGGAGAGATGGCTCAGCAATTACGAGCACTGACTATTCTTGCAGAAGGCCCAGGTTCGAATCCCAGCACCCACATGGCAGCTAACAACCATCCATAACTGTGTTCCAGGGGATCTGACACCCTCTTCTGTTCTCCACAGACATTGCACAACACAGGTGCACTTACATGCAGGCAATACACTCATACACATAAAATAAAAAAATTAAAAAACAAAATGGTATACTGTTGGAACAGAAGATGAGAGCAGTAGACTGTAGGAACTTGGATCTGAAAGTGTATGATAATACATCATAAAGGTGGCTTATTAAATTGGCATGTTATGAGATAAGAAAAGCCAAATTTTTATTCTCTCACATTGAACATAGGACTTCTGATGCCAGATATGTGAAGATTTTCCCCCACACCTTCCAATTCAGTTCATTTCTGACACTGACTAGTGAGCCCACAGGTTAAGGGCTCAGTCTCACAAGACTCCCTCTCTTCTAAGTCAGAGACCATATGTGAGTTTCAGATTGTGACCTGTCTCAGACCCCCTTCCTTGTTTTATTTGCTAGGATAGCTCATGGGCAATGCTTTACTTAGGCTTAGCAATTTATTAGGAAAGGCTACTACAGAAGATACAGACAAATAGCCAAGAGAAGAAATAAATATGGCTGCTAGTGTGATGGTGAACACTTGTAATCCCAGGGTGTGGGTGGTAGAGGCAGGAGGATTGCCACAAGTTCTAGACCAACCTTGGAAGAAACAAAATTAAAGAAAAACATCATTAACAAAATGTGGAAGGGTCTGAGCCTAGAGCTTCTGTGTTTATGGATTTGGGACATATTACCCTCCCAGCACAGAGATATGTTTACCCAACCAGGAGGTATCTGAACCCTGTTTATGGAACCTGTTTATGTTTATGTTTATAGAAATTTCATCAGTTAGGCATGATTGATAGTAATTCATTCTTAGCCTCCTCTTCCCTTCCTAGAGAGTATGGGGGTGGGTGGTGATATTGACAGATCCTAACTCTTTCATTGTCTTTTTGGTGACTACCCCCTATCAGGAGCCCCATAAGAGTTGCCTCATTAGAACCAAAGGTACTCCTGTCACTAAGGAAATTCCAAGGGATTAGGAATTCTGTTAGGAGTAAGGAGACTAAATCATCTCCATTTCTTTTCTTTTTACTTTACTTTTAGTTTTTTATTTGTTTTTGGTGTGTGTGTAGGGGTGTAAGACAGGGCTTTGCTCAGGCTAGCCTGGAATTCATTGTGTAGCCCAGGTTGGCCTGGAACTTAGGATCCTCCTGCATCAACTTCCCAAAAGCTAGGGTTATAGTCATGTGGTAACATCCCCAGTTGTATTTCTTAGTTGTATTAGTCACCTTTCTGTTAGTAAGATAAATACCATGACTGAATCAATTTATAGAAGGAAGTTTCTTCCTTCCCTAAGAAAGGTTCCAGAAGAATAAGGGTCCATTATGGAGGGGAAGCATGGCAACATGCAACAGGTGTGGCAGCAGGAGCTGGAAACCAAGATCCTACATCTTGAGTCAAACCTGAAGCAAAGAGTGAACTGGAAGTGGGGTAACACTATGAACTCGAAAAGGCTGCCCCAGTGATGCTCTCCTCCAGCAAGGCAACACCTCCTGAAGATTCTGTGTTCTCCCAAAAAGCATGACCGAGGACAAAGTGTTGAAATAACTGAGCTAATAGGAGACAGTTCTCATTCCGACCACCACATTATATTGCAGTACTACGGGAATTGAGGCAGTTGGTTTTTGTCATTGTTTTATTGTGTTTTTGCAGTACTAAGGATCAAACCTAGAGTTTTTCACATGCTAGCAAGCACTCTTACCACTGAGCAATATCCCACTAGAGCTCTCTGTGTAATTATCTTCTTTTTAAAAAATATTTTATTTTTTGATTTATGTGTATGAGTGTATTGCTTGCATGTGTATAAGTGCACCCATACTGTGCAATGGAAGAGGGCGTTGGAATCCCCTGAAACTGGAGTTTCAGTTGCTAGCTACCATGTGGGTACTAGGAACCAAACCCGGGTCCTCTGTAAGAGCAGCCGGTGCTCTTAACCACTGAGCCATCTCTCCAGCCCCCTGGCCTTATTGTTTATTGACCTGTTTTGACCATTATGCCTTAAAATCTGTTTAATTTGCCATTGATTAGTAGCTTTTTACTTTAACATTGATGGGTTTATTATCTTACTATTTTTCAGCTGCCCCACTTTTCTATTTCTTTCCTCTCTTCTGTTAGATTTCTTTTGTTTCAGTTTTACTTTCTATTTTCTTAGAAATTATGGATCCTCTTGTTTTAGTGATAACTAGAATTTTTAGCACAAATGCTTATTTATACTTACACCTAAATCTTTGCCTTCCTACTGAACAGTTAAAAGATCATAGAGTACTTAGATTTCAATAATTTTGCCAAGCATGATTCTCTCTCTCTCCTCTCTCTCTCTCTCTCTCTCTCTCTCTCTCTCTCTCTCCCCCCCTCTCTCCCTCTCTCTCCCTCCCTCCCTCTCTTCTGCCCTTCCTCCCTCCCTCCTCTCATCTTTCTGTCTTTTTTGAGGCAGAGTCTCCCTGTAGCCCCAGCTGGTGTGGAACTTGCTATGCAGACCAGGCTGGCTTGGAACTCACAGAGATCCACCTGCCTCTGCTTCTTGAGTGCTGGGACTAAAGGCATGTGCCACCACGCCCAGCAACCAAGCATGATTTTCATATTCTGTCTTATTTTTAATTCCTCAAAGACATAATTATTACCATTAATATGTTCCTTACATGTCAGTGTTTTAGAATTATCCCAGATGTTTCTCTGTCTTACTACATTTCTTATATTTCTAATCTTTCTAGAATCAGAAATTTATTTTTAAAATTTTGCTTTAATTAGGGACTTCTAGTGGAACACCGGGTTTTATACAAAAATGTTGTTTTGCTCTGGGTCTTGAAAGATGTATTTGCTGGATATAAGATTCTGTACACTGGCAGGCCTTTTCTCAGCATATACAAAGTGCCATTGTTTTCTGATGGGAATCTATGTTAGTTTTTGATAGTAATCATACTCTTTCTTGAGATGCCTTTACAATTATTATTGTTTCGGTGGTTTATGTTTTTACATCATAGATTTAATTTTCTTTGTACTTAGTACGCTCCTTAAGTCATGGTTTGTTATCTTTTATCACTTCTGGGACATTCATATTGTCTCTTCAGATATTGCCACTGGCCCATCTTTCCAGAATTCTTTTTTTTTTTTAATTTATACATATGTGTGTGCCTGGTTGTCTGTATGTGTACCATGTGTACACAGTACCTGTGGGTGCCAGATCACTAGAAACTGAGTGACAGATAGTTGTGACCATGTGGGTTTTGGGAACAGAGCCCCAGGTCTTTGCCAGAACAGCAAGTGCTTTTAACCACTGAGCCATCTCTCTAGCCCCCCTTTTCAGGACTCTTAGTAGGTGGATACCTGTCTTTCTGAGTCATCCATGCCTTTTATTAGCATTCATATTTTTCTTTTAATGTTTATTTATCATGTTATGTGCTTACACATCACATAGTGCTTGTGTGGAAGTCAAGACTATTTGTGAAAGTTGGTTCTCCTACCATGTGGGTTCTGGCAGTCAAACTCAGGTTGTTGGGCTTGGTGACAGGACCTTTTCCTTCCCTAACCATCTTGCTGCCCCCTATCATATTTTTCATGTTCATGATTTTGCTTTATATGTTTCTGCTTGTTCATTTGTTTTGTTTGTTGAGACAGGGTCTTACTATGTAGCTCAAGCTAGAACTTCGCAATCTTCCTGTCTCAGCCTCCGAGGTGATGGAATTACAGGTGTGCACCACTGCGCCTGGCTCCTGCTAGTTCTTGGGGTGTCTGTCTGTCTGTCTGTCTGCCTTTCTTTCTAGTCATCTGCTCCTGTCTCTGAACTTTATTTCTGTTGAGGAAAAGAAAAATTCCTAGGCCAGGCATGGTGGCGCACACCTTTGATCCCAGCACTTGTAGGCAGAGGCAGGCAGATCTCTGAGTTCAAGGCCAGCCTGGTCTACACAGTGAGCTCAAAGCTGCCTGGGGCTACAGGAAGACCCTGTCTCAAAAACAAACAAACAAACAAACAAAAAACACCCAGATAGATAGGTAGGTAGGTAGGTAGATAGATAGATGGTAGATAAATAGATAGTAGATAGATAGATAGATAGATAGATAGATAGATAGATAGATAGATAGATAGATAGATAGATAGAAATAATTCCTATAGAAAGAATTTTTACCAATTTCTGTCATACTATTGATTATTCTCAATCTAGCATCAAAATATATTGAATTCTTAGCTTGATGGTTTTTGCAACTTTTAGATAATTGGGCAGATTTAAATTTGTTTGAGGCTGGCTTGTGATTAGCAACTTCTTTAGAAAAGGCTTTTGGTTTCACGATTCAGGCTGTAGTTTGAAGCAGTTTTGCCTTGCTGTCCTTTGTATTAGTGGTCATGAAGAATGTCCTGTGTACCCTTGTGATGAGAGTGTTCTTCTTTGGGGATGATTTACTATCATACTCTCTGTGTTGGGTAGCTCTCAGGTTTTCCTTTGAACCCTGGAGATCATGAAAATAAATCTTCAGGGTCACCTGGCTGGGCAAATGTCATCAAGGTCAAGTCAGTATCATTTCCTACTCTAGGTTCCCACGTACACTAATTTTGGCCAGAATTCTACTTTCATGCTAACTAGTAAATGCATTTATGAAGGTTATATATCCAGTTTTCCACAGTACAAAGTTCAGGAAGGGGACTTTATAGTCTGGTGGAAATGAGAGTTCGAAATCACTTTTTTAAAAAAAAGTCCTGGGGCTGGAGAGATGGTTCAGCAGTTAAAAACACTGGCTGTTCTTACAGAAGACCCAGGTTTGAATTCCAGAACCCACATGGCAACTAAGAGCTGCCTGTAACTCCAGTTCTAGAGGATTTGATGCCTTCTTCTGACTTCTGTGGGCATTGCATGATATGGATGCACTTACACACATGCAGGCAATACATGCATACACATAAAATAAAAAATAATAAATAAAATATTTTTTTTAAAAGTCCTAAAGTCTGAGGACTAGAGAGATGGTTCAACAGTTCAGAACACTGATTGTTCTTGCAGAAGACCTAGGTTCGAATCCCAGCACCCACATGGCAGCTAACAACTGTCCGTAACTACAGTCCCAGGGAATCCAGTAACCTCTTCTGACCTCCGCAGGCATTGCACGACACAGGTACACTTACCTACATGCAGGCAATACATGCATACACATAAAACAAAAAAATTTAAAAAAAGTCCTAAAGTCTTACCACTTGAATAATTTGACTACCCTATAATCTATATGTGTAGTATTTGCAAATTTTTGTCATTAGCCATATACATACCAACAATTTATCTTTGTATGCATTACCGATTCCCTGTAAAGAAAATGAATGAATAGATTGGCATCGTGGTGCAACTATACTTTCTAAAAGCAAGAAATGAGTAAATAACCTTTCAGATTCTAGGTCGCTTAATGTTGCCTTGGAGCCATGTAATACAGTTCCCTCTGAATTCAGAATGGAGTGCATGGTGAAAAGTCCACGGTTTACCCTTTTGGGTAGATGAGTGTTTATTCTTGGAAATGCTTATGCAAAAGCCTGCTTTCATTCTTGCATTTTCCAAATGGGGAAATTTTAAGAGTTTACTATTAATACATTTACTATACTAACTCATTTTGAACTGTAGTCACTGCATGTGATTAGAGAATATGATTAAAGGATAAATAACCCTAGTTATTCAATTGTTTCAATTTTAACAATTTTGATAATTTTGAATGTTAACTAAATAACTGAAATGACCAGTTGTGTTTCACATTACTAATAAAAAGCCAAGTTTTCCTTCTTGGGAGGGGTCCAAAATATCAAAAGAAATGAAAATTATAGTAATAATTCTTACAGCTTTGGTACAAGAAAAATGACAGAAATTTTATTTCTAAATCAATGCATGTGTTTTCAATATAAAAGCTCTTCTTATTCCTTAATTAGGTTCAGAACTTCTGGAAATCTTATAATCACTCGTGAAATTGATGTGATAAGAAATCAGTCCTTTTGGTTCATCAACAAAAAACCTGTAGCCCAGAAAATAGTAGAAGAACAAGTTGCAGCCTTAAATATTCAAGTGGGTAATCTCTGCCAGTTTCTACCTCAGGTATGAAAGAAATAAAAGTAAAAATGGCTTTTTTCTGGGATTTTGTTTTTTACTTTATTTTTTTTGAATGGAGTGTGCTAGATGTCTCCAGAATTTTGTTCAAATGACTGCAGAACCTGGAAAAGCTGTTGCTGCTATTGATGCATCACATACTTCTGTTACCGGTATATATATATAATTTGAATTTTTTGAAAACTTTAGCTGTGCTGTCAGCTTTGGAAAAAAGTATCCCAGTTTACTGTGTTGAGTTGGCATTGTACAGAAATTAACAGCCATATTGGTCTAGAAACGTTAAACTTAATTTTTTTCCATTCGTACAGGGGTAACGCACTGTATTAAATATGTAAGGTCTTAGCTACATGGGTTTGATTACAGAAACTAATAAAGTATTCTCTAAATAATAAAAAAAAGTAAAAATGGAAAAATTTTGTATATGGTGTTTCTGCTTCATGCTGTAAAATGTAAATACTTTTCAGGATGCAGTGTAATAGTTACTATGTACATTGAACACAGCACTCTTAGTACTTGTAGTTCTTTGTAAAAAGAAGCATTCCCTCGCTCATGTTGCTAATTTTAGTTAAGAAATATGTAGTTATTGCTGTTTATATTGATAACAGCTCTCTTACTGCTTATAGTTTTTATGGGCAAAGTGGCACATACCTGTAATTCCAGTGCTTGGGAGGCTAGGCAGGAAGGTCTCTAGATTGAGGCCAGACTAGGCTACATAGTGAGTTCCAGGCCGACGTAGACCTCAGAACAAGACCCTGTGTCACAGATAAATAAATAAATAAAATAAGCTCAGTTTTATCAATTTCATTTAATGTTTAAGTTTTAAAATACTTTTAAAATAGTTTTTTTTTTTTTTTTTTTTTTTTTTTTTTTTTGCATGTCTATGTAGTGTACTTGGTATATGAGCACACATGTGGACATGTGTGGAAGGCCAAAGGTTGATATCGAACGCCTTCCTCACTTGCTTTCCACTTTATTTTACTGAGACTGGTTTCTTGCTGAACCTGGGGCTCACTGATTTGGCTAGCAGTTTTCCTGTCTCTGGTGCTGGTTACCATGCCCACCCATTTCAAGTAGGTACCTAGAGACCCAGACTCCCATTCATACTTGCACAGCAAACACTTCATCCATTGAGCCAACTCCTTGGTCCCTAAAAGGGTATTTATAAGTATAGAGTAGTTTCAGTACTTCACTTGTAAAACCTAGCACTTTTGTTAATGAATAACTTTCTAATCTTCTTAGAGTCTGTTAATATTTTTGATTTGTTTATTAAAAATAAAATACCTTGATAATCTCTGTGCAGTGTTATAGTCAAATATCTTTTAAGTTTGTCTTAATGCTGCTTCGTGACTAAGCCATAGTTCATTTTCTTCACAGACACGATGATGATTTGCTTAAATAAGCCCAAATGAAGTACAAGTTTGAAGGCTTTTTTTTGTTTATCTGCTTGTGTCAAACTGTTTCCAGAAGCAGATATTTGAAATTAAACCCTTTCTATTTTGTTTTGTTGTTGTTGTTAACTCTGAACATTCTAACTAGTAGGTGTTAGTGACCATTTTAGTCTGGAAGACTGTTGCCTTTTATTTCCAAACTGTTTATTATGTATATATAAACATTTCTGCCCGGGAATAGTGGCATATATATTTTTTAAGATTCAAAAAAATGATACTTTATGCCATAGTTTGTCTTTGATAAAAAGTAGTACATAAAAAGGTTTATGTGAAGACTCTTATCTCGACTTTTTTTAATGAGACCCATTGTGAAAAACTTAATGTATTTTAAAGGTATTTATAACTGATAATAGTTGTTGATACTTAATTTTTGTGCTCTAGGACAAAGTTGGGGAATTTGCTAAGCTCAGCAAAATTGAACTCCTTGAAGCTACTGAGAAGTCCATTGGTCCCCCAGAGATGCACAGGTATCACTGTGAACTCAAAAACTACAGGGAGAAAGAAAAGCAGTTGGAGGTATTACAGATAAACAACTTATTTTTGTCTTTTCATGATTTCTATGTCTCAAAATGTGGAGAAGTATTTCTGTGGATTGAGGAAATTCATACTTGTCACTGAATTTCTCACTTTATTATACTACTGACATTAAAGTGACAAAAAGTGAGAATGAATTTGATTATATGAAGTTTGAAATATTTGGCTATTTCAACATTTACAGTTTTAAGGAACTACTTACAGTCTTTTATTTCTTTTCTTCACAAGTTATATTTTCCTTTCAGTTGGTGCTTACTGAAAACCTATCCTGTGCCAGTGTATAAGGTTTTGAGTATTTTAGGAGATATGGCTGTGCTTAAAAACACTTCTGTTGAGTCCGTTGGGGTATTTTTTTTTTTCAATGATAGAAAGGTAGACTTTATAAAGGAGCTAGTTGAAGTGTTCATTTTTTTTTTTTACCTTAATAAATACATAAATAGCTAGGTGTAGTGGCAGAGGCCTTTAATCTCAGCACTCTGGAGGCAGAGGCAGGAATATCTCTGTGATCAAGGCCAGCCTGATCTACGTAAATGAGTTCCAGGCCAGCTGAGGCTACAGAATATATAGAAATGTCCTTTTCTAACATGCCGGTTTTTGTTTTTGTTTTGAGGCAACATCTCATTGCCTATCCTAGGCTGCTCTCCCAGACACTAGTTCTAGTGCTGCTTTGCCATTTTTACAGGCTATTGAGCTTTCATGTAGACAGATTGAGCAAAAATATCAAATGCTTCAAAATTCAAATCTTTTTGAATGTCATAAGGTGTTAACAGAGCTTCAGATTTTGGAGCATTTTGGATTTTCAGATTTTAGGTGCTCATCTGGTAGTAACATCCACGCACATATTCCAAAATCTGATAAATTTCAAAATTAGAAAGACTTCTAGCCTTTAACATTTCAAATAAGGCATACTTAATCTGTATTAAGTGAACTGCTTTACCTAAAGTCAGTGGAGCATCTTTTGTCTTTAGGCAAGAGTCCAGGCTCAGAGGTGTGACAGGTCTTCCTTACAGTTACATGACTAATATATTTTAGAGCTGAGTGTTGCTTTTACCTAGATCTTTTTCTATTTGTTCCTTTTAAAAAATTGTATTAATACTATTACGTGTCTGTATATGATAAGTATCTGGACATGTGTGGAAGTGAGAAGAAACTTTGTGGAGTCAGTTTTCTCCTTTCACCTTTACGTAGGCTGTAGGGATCAGATTGCCAGGCTTGTATAAAGCAAGTGCTTTACCAGCTGAGCTACTCCTTGGCCCTTGGTTTGTTTACTTTTCTTTTTTTTTTTTTTTTTTTTTTTTTTTAATGGTCTCCCTGTGTAGACTAGGCTGGCCTCGATCTCACAGAGATCCTCCTGCCTCTGCCTCCCAAGTGCTGGGATTAAAGGCATGTGCCAACATACCTTATATTTGCTTTTTGAGACAGGGTCTCATTTAGCTCAGGCTGATCTTGGACTCTATAGTGAAGATGACTGTGAACTTCTAAAGCTCTTGATACTACTTCCTCTGTGCTGAGATAACAGGTGTGTATCACTATTGGTTTTATGCAGTGCTAGAACTCAAATCCAGGGCTTCATACATACTTAAGCAAACATTCTACCAACTGAACTACATCTCCAGCCTCACTTTTATATAGTTCTGAAGAACTCTTGTGAAATTTTGCTTATATTGTGTTTTGTTGTTAAAAACTATGACCTGCTGTCTTTTCTCAGTTAAACTAATTGTCAACAAATACTTATTTTAGACTTCATGCAAAGAGAAAACTGAATACCTGGAGAAAATGGTTCAGAGAAATGTAAGATACAAACAAGATGTAGAGAGGTTCTATGAACGAAAACGACATTTGGATTTAATTGAGATGCTTGAAGCAAAAAGACCATGGGTGGTAAGTCTTGAGGCAAAAGTAGGTGATTCTTTAACAAAGTTAGGTACTGCTTTTTAATTTTTATTTTATATGTTAAACATAATTAAATTTGTATGTTTCTTACTCTTTATTAGATAGGTGTATGCTGATTATTATATAACAAATAGTTAAGTCAGTGCTCCTAATTCAGATTTTAGTCCTCAGCAGTTCCTTTTTTTTTTTATTTTTTAATGTTAATAGTGTAAAATTTTTATTAGTGTAAAGAATTAAGTCTTTGGGGCTGGGGCTGTTGTTCAGTGGTAGAGGCTTACCTAGTGTGCTTGATATCCTGGATTCAATCCTCAGTACCACTAAAAAATACTTGTATGTATATATCCTCAGTCAGGTTCACTAAGAACTGACTTAGAGTATGCCAAGTATAGTGTTCTCATGTTTCATAGCTATATTCTATCCATTTACAGTTAGGTGCATATTTCATTACTCAACACCAGTCTGGGATATTTAATTCACTCTGTATATTACTTAATAGGTGGAAAAATAGTTTCATAGTGTTTGTTCTAACTTTACAAAGGAAATAGTTTGAAAACAATGTATGACTGTATTTATGACATTCATACTTCTTCTAGCCAGATTTTGTAATTCCTCTTCTTCCTTTCTTTACCTCTTTTTAATTGCATTTTCCTATATTATTATTATTCCACTTTACTTCGAAGTCTTGGTTTCTTGTGTTTTAAAGGATTGATTTCAGTCTTTTACATGTTTCTTTAAAAAATTTACTCTAATATTTGTGGGTTGTTTTTTTTTAATTTTATGTGTATGAGTGTATTACCTGCATGTATGTAAGTGCACCCATCTTATGCAGTGTCGCGGAGGTCAGAAGAGGTTGTTGGATCCCCTGGGATGGAGTTACGGATGGTTGTTAGCTGCCATGTGGGTGCTGGGATTCAAACCTGGGTCTTCTGCAAGAACAACCGGTGTTCTTAACCACTGAGCCATCTCTCCAGCCCCCTATTTGGGGGGGGGGGTTTCTTTGTTTTATTTTATTTTCTAAAGACTTTTAATTATGTGTATATGTGTGTATCTGTGAATGTGGGTTTGTGCATGTGAGTGCAGTGCCTAAGGAAGCCAGAAGAGGGCATCAGTTCTCTGGAGCTGGAATTACAGGCAGCTGTGAACTGCCCCACATGGGTCCTGGGAACCAAACTTGGGTCCTCTGGAAAAGCAGGAAGTGTTCTTACCCCAAGAGGAAATTAAAACTCTCATTATATACTGTTTATTCAGCAAATATTTTACTAATTCCCGTGGAATGATAGAAATTGTTTATTATTACTATTGCATTTATTTATTTTATCTTGTATATGTGTATGTATGCACGTATGTGCAAACCTTTGTACATTTATGGAGGTCAGAGAACAACTGTAGAAGTTGATTTTTCTCCTTTCATTGTGTGGGTCCCAGGAATCAATTTCTGGTCATCAGGCTTGACTGCAGGGTCCTTTACCTACTGAGCTGTATCGCTGCCCTAGACATTGTTTTTATTCAGCTATTAGCTACATATTTTTGTTTTCCTTTTAACACTTTTTTTTCATATTTGTATTTCGTAATTGAGTTTCTTTTGCTTCTTATTCCTAAATGTTTCTTTGTTGAGAGATTAAAAGAAAATCTCTGCTTGTAACTTGGACTTTAGTATATGTGTTCATTTGAATTACTTACTGGTTAACTTCTACTGATTGAATTTTTTTACAAGGAATATGAGAATGTACGTCAGGAATATGAAGGTGTAAAATTGATTCGTGATCGAGTGAAGGAAGAAGTCCGTAAACTTAAAGAAGGGCAGATTCCTATGACACGTCGAATTGAGGAAATTGAAAGGCAGCGTCATCATTTGGAGGCTCGAATCAAAGAAAAGGTACTTTTCTTGTTCAGTTTTGGTTTATCTGAATTTTATTTTAGTAAATAGAAAAAATATTTTGCATGTCTTTTCAAAAATATTTTCTAGGGCTCACTTCCAGCTTTTATTCTTCAAGTTCTTTAGGGATGTAGGATGCTCAAGGGCTTAACTGTTAGGGTTGGAGAGAACTGTTACCTTAAAGAAATTCCAGGGTATAAAATGTTGACATGATGAGTGGCTCGGGTCTATATCCTATCACTTGGGAGACTGAGGTGAAAAGATCACTAAGTTTGAGGTCAGCCTAGACTACATAGTAGTTTGAGGTCAGCCTGGACTACAGTACCAGACTGAGTCTAAAATTTAAAAAAAAAAAAAAGAAAAATAGATGCTTGTTTTAATTACAGATTGATTGATAAATATCCCTTAGAAACACTAAACTCCTTTTATGGATTGATTGTGTATTTTTAATAATTACATTCCCTTTTAGAGGAGGATGATACAGAAAACCTGATATTTCATAAGATAAATAATAGACTTGTTCCTTGCATTTTAAACATATAACTTTAAATTGTTTATGGTCATGACATTTAGCCTTCAGAAATACTTGGGTTCAGAGGTTATTTTGAGAATGGCTAAAATGCCTGCTTATAGAATACGGTTAGCTGAGGGCAGTGTGTTCAAGATTCCTCAGTGGATACTTGAAACTTAATATCGAACCCTGTGCAGTTTGAGTATGCATTGTGCAAAATGCGTAGGACCAAAAGTGTTTCATATTTCAGAATTTGGGAGATTTACAATGTTTGCATAGCCCTCACAGTCTGAAAATCCAAAATCTGAAATTCTTGAACAAAACATTTCAAATTTTGAAGCATTTTTGATTCCAGATTTTCAGATTTGGGATGCCCAACCTGTTTTTGTTTATTTTTCCCTGTATATACATTAATTTGTTTGATAAATTTTGACTTTACTTTTAAAGGAAGTACATCATGATTCTTCTTTGGTGTGTCTGAATTACCAATGTGATCACTTTTTTTTTTTTGCTTTGGGGCCATTACTAAGTAAAATAGTGGTTATTTGACTAGGAGCACTATAGTACTGTACATGTGATCCTGCTAAGTGGTTTGTGAATAGGAATCTCACATGTGGATATGCTGCACATAGGATGATTCTTGTCAGGGACAGGACAGAGCAGGACAGTATGAGATTTCAGAATATTGTTCAGAATGGTGTACATTGAAACTTACCTACAGATAGTTTTAATCCTGGAATTTCCATTTAATATTTTTGGTCTGCAGTTGACCATAGGTAGCCTTGACAGAATGCAAAACCATGGGTAAAGGGTATCTACTGTAACACAATATAAGCACATACAAAATTTTGCATGAGATTTTTGGAGATTCATAATGCAATGAAGTCAAAGTATTGACCTCTACTTAGGAACATCTGATGTAAATTAGGTGGCTCAAATAATTTATCATTACTATGGATCATTCAGAATTTTAAAGCTAAAAGATTATACATTTAGTTTTCTAGACAAGTCTCCTCATTTCAGAGTTAAGGATAGTAAATCACAAAGATGACTTTACATATATTATTGTTGGCAATTGTGTTATTATATAATTGGTTATAGTTAGTCTGTGGATTTATTGTTGCTTTATGGCTCCTGAATCTACTGTAAATCTACCTTTTAAATTTTTATTTCTTATGTAGAGGAAAAATATCTACAATAAATTTCATATCACTTAATTAAGGAGTCATGTATAAAACACTTGTGTATCTGTTTGTAACAAAAGCCAGCTGTTAAGGCATTCTCAAAAAACTGTGTGTGTCTATATTTATGTGGGAATCTATATAAGATATTTGAGAATTGGTTTCCTCAAGAAGTTCTTGTGAATTATGAAGTGGTGCATTTTATCAGTCTGTATATATTTTAAAGCTATTAGTCCTCAAAGACATGCAACAGGAATACAGTGGTTAATTTTGTTTGCATTGATCCTACGCTTGTTCCTCTCTTTCTGTTCCAGCAGAAAACCCTTTCTAACACTTCTCATTATTGTTTTAACATTCCAGGAGGCAATTCAATGTTACAGATAGAGACCACAGGTTTTGAATGAATACAAATCTAAATTTGGAATGCTCACAGTGCCATATAATAATTGCCCTGGTTTTGTTTTGTTCATTTATAGTAGAACAGTAATATCTGCTCAGAGTATCTCATCAGATTGTTTTCAAGATCAGATAAAACTATCTCAGGAAAACAAACAATGTAGAGACAAACATGCATGTGTATTACTGTAGCAAATTTTGAGTATTGAAAAAAAAATAACCTTTTAGAGACTTTTCTATGCCATTGTTGTTTTGGGTAATAATTTTGAATTTTGTGTGAATTAAAATGTGGGAAAGTATTGTTGCTGATTAATTCATATGATATATTAATGGACTATATACTTGGCTTAATTAAGTTTAACTTTCCTCTCTGTGATTCAATCTTACAGGCAATGGATATTAAGGAAGCATCTCAAAAATGCAAACAAAAGCAAGATTTTATAGAAAGGAAGGATAAACATGTAAGATTTCATACCAGATTTTTTACCTCTTTAATCTGCCTTTAGTTTTCAGATAATGGAGTTTGTTGTTGTTTAGGAATTGCACAAGATTCTTCCTTGGGCACTATTAGTTTTCCTCACAGGGGAGCTTAGTTTCCCTAAGATTTGTAAACACAGTAGCTGCACAGAAAATAATTGGGGAAATTCTACAAAGTTACTTGTCTGTCTACATCTCACATGTTTTATGTTTTTGATTTTAGTTAAGATTTTATAATTTTTATTTTAATTGTTTTCATCCAATTAAAGTCACTTAGAAGTTCTATTTTAGTTTCTGCAGATAAAGATTATTTTCAGGGATAGGAATACTAGAAATTGAACACAGGGTCCTTATGTTATAGTGGCTCTGGGTCTCAAGCAAATGACCACACAATCCATAGCATTTAGGCATGGCAGAAGTTGTACTTCTGGAGAAGAGTATGTGCCCATGCCAAATGAAGCAGGTAAGCATGCTGGGTACTTATTCCAAATGCGAAAGGGTTGTGTGCCTCATTCTGGGTGTCAGAACTTGACCTTACATTCTTACTCGATGGGCTGACTTAAAGCAATGCAGTTGATAAGCAGAATGCAGTTTTCAGCACCAAATATAACCATAAGCATGTATTTTGATTTCAAGAAGTACTGACCTTGGAGGAATTTGAATTTCTGCCAAGTAGGTTTCTTTGCAGTTTTCTTACCTGAAATTTTGTCTTAGTTGACCCTTTTGTAGATAAGACAGTACATTTCTTTTATATGTCCCACACTTGCTACACCTCTAGCTTCTCAGATACAAAATTTTAGACTGCCATGGTTGTTTCCTACCACAAAGAATACTAGTTGTGTGTTAAAGTTAATAAATGTAGCCATTATGCTAGAATTTTTTTGAATTTATAAATTGTATTTTATTATTTTGTGGGTATATGTGAGTGTTGTGTATACCACAACGCATGTGTAGAGGTCAGAGGACAAGTTGTGGGTGTTAGTTCTCTACTTCTACCATGTGGGTCCTCAGGCTTGGCAGCAAGTACCTTTACCTGCTCAGCCATCTATGGACCCTTGAATCCTATTTTCAATTCATTCTCCTAATCCCTTTCACTTGATTATTGAATTAACACCATTATATTTAGAGTTTTAATTAAAAACTCTGTATTAGCCAGGCATGGTGACACGCCCCTTTAATCCCAGCCATGGGGAGATCAGGCCAGCCTAGTCCACATAGTAACTTCCACATGGGCTGGAACTAGGGAGACCCCGTCAAAAAAAAAAAAAAAAAAAAAAAAGCCCTGTATTAATTACCGTCATTCACTGGTTTGATTTTATGCATTTGGTGTTCTCCTGTTACTCATTTGTATAACTACTGTTCTAGTATAGTATATTCTTTCCTGTTAGCATCATGGATGTTTGTCTTTCTCTCCAGTCTGAAGGATTCCTTCAAGTACCTTCTGTAGAGCTTGTTTAGTGAACATAAATTATTTTAGCCTGTTTTTTTCATGGAAAGTTTGTCTTTTTCCTTCAATTATGACAGTTTTTGCTGTTTGTAGTAGTCTGGGTTGACAGATGTCTTTCAGTGTTTGAAATACATCATTTCAAGCCTCCCAGCATTTAAAGTTTCTGTTGGAAAACATGCTGTAATTGTAGTGGACTTACCTTTATATGAGAGAAACTTGTTTTTTTTCCCTTGCAGCTTTTGATATACTTTCTCTGTGTCTTCTATACCTAGATGGGTATCTGTACCTAGATTTGGGATGTTTTCTGCTATGATTTTATTAGAAATGTTTTCTCTGCCTTTAGCATGAAATTCTTCTCCTTCTATGCTTATGAATTTAGATTTGATTTTTCTTCTAAGTGTCCCATAGATCTCAAGTACTCTGTGTGGACCCTCCTTTTTATCTTTTCATTGTCTGTAGATTTCAATTCCTCTGCCTTTAACTCCTGATACTGTTTTCCTCTGATCATCATATTGGAAAGCGTTTCCATGGAGGCTTTTAGTTATCAGAGGACAACTTGTGGGAATTCGTTCTCTCCTTCCACTGTGTGGGACATAGAAATCAAATTCAGGTCTTCGGGCTTGCTGGCAGGTGCTTTTACTTGCTGAGCCATCTTACTAGCCCAGCCCCTTGAGGAAGATCCTATTGAGAATCTTGTACATAATGAGTCACGTTTTTTTCTTGAACTCACTATATTCTCTTAACTTTGAATCCTCCTGCCTCCACCTCCCAAATGCTAGAGTTATAGGCCTTCACCACCACTCTGGGATTATGGAGTACTGAGGCTAGAGCCCAGGACTTTGTGCATACTAGGCAAGTACTCTACCAATTGAGAGCTGTATACCCCAGCCTCCTGTCTTCAGTTTTTGTTGTTGTTGTTGTTGTTGTTGTTTTTTTTTTTTAATGTATGAGTGTATTGCTTGCATGTAAGCGAGTGCACCCGTGTCATACAGTGCTGAGGAGGTCAGAAGAGGGCTCCGGATTCCCCTGGAACTGGAGTTAAAGACGATTTGCAGCTGCCATGTGGGTGCTTGGAATCGAACCCGGGTCCTCTGCAAGAGCAGGCAGTGTTCTTAACCGCTGAGCCATCTCTACAGCCCCCGTCTTCAGTTTTCAACAACTGAACAGACACAGTACTTCTTTAAATGCCTGGAACCATTATGTCTCCCAGTCTGTGGAGAGAGTGGGTGTGTAGGGTATGCCCTCTGCACTCAATTCAACCATGTTCTAACTTTTCACTGAAATCTGATCATTTTAAGAAAATAGATATTCCGTAGAGTGTTAGAAATTTTGGTTAATTCCCGCTCTAAATTATATGTCTGTTCAGCTTTCATTTGCTATTTACATGCAGCCTCAAAGTGAAACAGGTGAGAGCTCACACAGCTTTAGATATGCCCAGTCCTATTTTTACTGATGCCTTTCTGTATTCCTAGGAGTTTCCAGAACCTTGAATGAACATCTCATTCTTCAGTTTCTCTTTTTCGGCGGGGCTTTTTGAGACAGGGTCTCCCTGTAGCACTAGCTGGCTTGGATTCGCTATGGAGACCAGGCTGGCCTTGAACTCAGAGATCCACCTGCCTCTGCCTCTGAGTGCTGGGATTAAAGGTGTGTGCCACCACACCTGGCCAGTTTCTCTTTTTAAGATTTCTATGTAACTTGTTGCATGCAGCAGCTGTTATTCTGATCCCTATTCAGGCATCTGTGATAGTAAATACTGCTGATTGTTTCTGACAGATACATTCAGAAACGAATTATTTTGCAGTGATTAAGCTGTGAGTTCGATCAAATAAAGAAAAAACCTTACAATGCCATTTTCTAGGAAATTGCCTACAATCCAGATAATGACATCCCCAAATTGCTAAACTGCTAGTTTTCACTATAGTTGTAAATGTTTCTGAGGAGATGGCATAAGTGGAGAGAGGGTCTGGGAATAGGGCATATTTAGAATTGTTCAAAGTGGTTTGGTTTGGTTTAGGTGGGTAGTAAACATTTCTGAGTTTGCTGTAAACAGGGGAAAAAAGGTGAATTTTGACGATTTTTGTCTTGTTCATTGGTTTCTTTTATTAGAGGAGAGAATTTTAGAGTTCCTCATTTTACTATTTCTGATGAAATGCAAATCTTTTCTGCAGTTACAGAAAAATGTTGCTGGGATTTTAATTAGAATTGTTTTAAACCTTTGGGGAGAATTGAAAATTTTACTGTCGGATCTTCCAGTCTAGGAACACGTGGCCACTTAATTAGATTTCCTTTTTGGCATTGTGCAGTTTTCATCATACATGCTGTCCACACGTTGTTTGGTTTAAACGTAACCTATCTGTCCTCTCCTCCCCACCCAGATTCCATGAGATTTTGTGTATCATGTCATATGAATAGGGATAGCCTTGTTTTTTCCTTTCTGGTTTGAATGTATGTAGTTTCCTTTCCATGTCTTACTACACCAGTTAGTACTTCTAGCACTGTGTTGAATAAGAGTGTTGAACATAAACTCATTCATGATCTTAGAAAGCATTGAATTTTCACCATTAAATACATATGTTGTAGACTTTTTATAGATGGTGATCTTTATCAGATTCAGGAAGTTCCTATACAGATACCTTGGTTTCTGAGAATTTTTATCATGAATGGATGTTCAATTTTGTCAAATGTTCTCCTGTATCGCTTGGTATGATTATGTAATTTTCTTCTCCAGTCTGTTGATATAATGGATTATATTAGCCTTTTTTTGAATAATAAATCTACCTTACTTCTTTGTAATAAACCCCATTTGGTTGTGGTGGGTGTATAAGTGTACACTTCTTTTCCACATGTGAATGAGTTCTGTTAACATTTTGTTAATGGGTTTTTGCTTCTCTGTTCATGAGAGGTAGTGTTCTTTTCTTCTCAGTGTGTGTTGTTTTAGTATTAGGATAGTATCTAACATCTTAAAGTGAGTTGGGAAGTTCTTTTTTGGAAGAACCTGTGTGGGGACTGGTGTTAATTCCTCTTTAACCATTTTGTGTAATGCTGAAGTGAAACTATTTGAACCTAAAGTTTTTTTGTGTGTATTTTTCTGTGTGTGTATGTGCAAGCATGTAGGTATGTTGTGTGAGCACTCACATCCCATGTGTACTTGGGAAAGTCAGAGGACACTTGGTGGGAGTTGGTTCTCTTTCTACCGTATGGATTCCAGGATTCTAACTCAGGTTATCAGGCTTACTTACAAACTCCTTTACCTGCTGAGCCATCTTACTGGCCCCCTGGAGACTTCTTTTGGAGGTGCTTAAAATTGTGAGTTTGCCAGGGCTTGGTGGTATACCCTTTATCCCAGTGTTCAGGAGGCAGAGGCAGACAGATCTCTGTGAGATCAAGGCCAGCCTGGTCTATTTAGCAAATTCCAGGCCAACTGGGGCTACAAAAAGACTGTCAAAAAAGAAAAATTTAAATAAATAGTGAGTTTAATTTCCCGAACATTGCTTTAGAGTTGTTCAAATTATCTCTTTCATATTCTTACAAATTATGGTGATTTGTATTTAGAAGGAAAACTCATTTGTTTTGTTCCTATTGTCAGTTTTATGTGTGCATAAATTCTTTTATCCTTTGGTAAATATAGAGTCCATAGCGAAATGTCTGTTTATTCATGGGCAAGTTATTTCTTCAACTTTTTCTCCACACTCTTTTTTAGTAAGTCTTGCCAAAAATTTGTTAATTTTACTGATTTTCCCCTACTTAGGTTCATTTTTTGTTTTGTTTTATTTCTTTTGTTTTGCTGCCTTAAGTTTCTTTGATATTTATTCTTGTCTTTGGACTTGACATTTTATTTTGCTCTTTTTCAAGGCTCTTGAGCTAGAGTTGTTGATCTGAGACACTGAACACTGTGGTGTGCTTTTTCCTTTTATCACTGCTTCAGCTGTGCCCTACAAATTTTGGTGTGTTGTATTTTTATTTTCATTCAGTTTAATGTATTTACCATTTTTTGTGGTTATAATTTAATTATTTGCCATTTAATGAAGTCTTAAGTAGTTTCTAGCTTAGGACTGTTAAGTCTGTGAGTAGTCTCGTATGGCTGTGTGTATGTGTGTGTATGTGTGTGTGTGTGTGTGTGTGTGTACATCCATGTTTGAGTGCTGTCATATGTATGCCACTAGTGCACATGTGGACTTCAGGAGACAATCTCAGTTGTTGGCCCTCACTTTCTACCTTGAGTTTCTCTTGTTCTCCACTGAATGAGCCAGGCTATCTGGCCTGTTAACATCTGAGGATTCTCATGACTCTGCTTTCTGTCTCCCCTTAAGACCACTGGAATTACAGATGTGCGGCTTTGACATGGGTTCTGGGGATCTGAACTCAGCTCTCCACACTTGCACATCAAGTGTTTTACCCACTGAGCCATCTCCCCAGCCATTTGTATGACTTATTGTATGATCATAGGCTTTCATTTCTCAGGAAATTTCCTAGGAGTGTAGTATCTTAGATTACATGTTTTCCAAGATGTTGGTAATTTATTGTAATTATAATTGATGAAAGTTGACTTATGGTGGATTGGGATTATTTTCAAAGATCTTTCATCATAAGTAATTTGAAAAACACTCCTAACTTTTTAGGACTAGATTTAGGTATTTATAGGAACTATTCTTACATTGTAGAAGAAGAGTATAGATGTAGATTGAGTGCTGGGCTTAAAAGCAAGAAAAGAGGAAGTAGTCTGAATTTAACTATTCTATTAGAGTTGTGGCAGGCGCATTCATTAACTGTGGCCATAGACAGATTGAGGATAGAGGAAATGATAGGATTAAGGTAAGCTTGTATTAGTGGTAGTTTTGATTGCCTGTTTAAATTTTGTGGTTTTAAATTTAAAAAGAGACCAGTTTTTGAAGATGCTTTAACTAATATTGATTAGTTCATTTGCTTAGATATAGACAGAAAACTATAGTTTTAATTAGAACTAAGCTTATTCCTTCACTGTATAATATAGGAATGGAAGGTCAACGGGTCTTAGCAAGGGATTAGTTGAGTAGCAGGTTGTGGAACCTCACTTAGCTAAGGGAAGAAATCGAGGAGATAACAGATTTTGAAATGGTAGTAAGTAGGTTAGTGGATTGCAGGACTGTGGATTTAAGGGGTAGGTGGACTAGGAATATCAGGCTGAGTAGAGCAAAAAGAAGGAAATGGTTCTCAAAGAATAGGATTGCAGAAAACATTTTCAGAACAGTGTGATTGCGGGGGCGGGTGATTTACATTGTCTACAATATAAGGAAAATATGATTGAAGTTGAAGTAAAGGAACACAGAGACCAAAAGGAATGACTTTCTATGTTTAAATTGAAATCACATGACCACAGGCATAATGATGGATTAAAGAAGACCTTGAATCAGGTGCCAGAGTCATCAGTCAGTAAGTAGTAAGGGAGAGCGTTGAGGGAAGTAGTTAATTAGCAACAAGGATGATGGGTAGCAGAGTCTGATTCCATGATCTTAAAAGAAGCTGAAGTGAGGCACAATTAAAAGAGGAAAGGGTGTAATTGCAGTAAGGAAACCTCTGCCTTAAAGGCTCATGGCTAGTCACTACTCGATAAGGCTCAACAGAGACGTGTCTTCCAGAAATACCTGAGTTTCTGTTAGATTAAGAAGGTACATTCAAAGAGATTGAAGATGCAGAGCATCATGGCAATAGTATATAACAAAAACTGGAGATTTGAGAGACTTAGACTTACTGTGTACTCGAGCTCAAATTCAGTACTAGACTTGGAAGGACTATTGTGATTCTTTGTGGTATTAATAGTTTGCTTGATGAAAGTGGCAAATGAGTTATAGCTGAGAAAACTTAGCCAGAAAATGAGGGCACATTGGGCTGCTTTTCAGTTTTTTAAAGTCCGAGTTAAAGACCTTTTTTTGATAAACTTTCTTGGTAGCTCATTATTATTTTTTAATGGCTTGGTGTTTTCTGTTCTGCTGAGAATATGTAATTTACATGTGTTAAAATTCTTTTCTCTTTTTGTAGACTTGGACTTTTCCATGTGTAGTGATTCTTATTCCTGTACTCTGACATGATTGTTTATTCTCCTGAATGCTTTAGATTTTGGTTTCTGGACTGAACACTGTTCTTTGTCTATTTCTTTTAGACTCATTGCATGTGCACATAGTTAATTTTCAGTGACATACGTGCACGCACACACAATTTTCTCTTTCTCTGTTTGATAGAGGAGAGGTGATTTTAGCATGTATTTATTATCTTACAGCACTAAAGTTAAATTTTCAGAAAGAAAAATTTATACTGCCCCAAATTTCTAACAATAGGGAATAGCATAAAAGGTACTGTGTCATATGACAGAACATGATGTCAATGATAAAGTTCTATTTCGTGAGACTATGAGGAAGGTAGTAAAAAATACTGTCCATAAAGTTTTAGTGATCTCATTTAATAAAAGTATGCTTTATAGATAAGATACAGGTAGGCATTGTGACATTATATAAAAGCTTAAAGACTAAGGTTCTATATTTTATGTACTTTTTTTTTATTTAAAAT
>NW_008346389.1:975696-976608 GCF_000622305.1 Nannospalax galili
GGGTTATATGGGCTTGGGAGGAACCCCTGGCCCCTTTCTTTTACCAGTTCCATCTATGTGAAGATCAGTCAAATGTCCTGCTCAACTGTGGCTGGCTTCCCTTGGAAAGATGGAGTAATTGCTTCATCAGTGTTGACCCTCCTCTTTGTAGACTGGACACTGGTTCAAGTCCATCTGGTAGGGTCTCCCCGGCTTCCTTGATCAAGAGGACAGGTGACTCACCACAGTTACAGGACATTTTGAGAGATTCTCCATAGTCCCCTGGAATTTAGTTGACCTTGGAGGGCAAGGAGCAAAAACTGTCCTTCAAGTCCCTCTAACCAGATTAATATAAGCATCAAAGTATTACTGTTAAACATCCAATTAGGTTAGTTCCACCAGTCCGATACTTTTAATTACCATGCACTACATATACAAAGCTTGGACAAAAAGCCAAACATGTTCAGATAAGACTAGATATATATTTTGTTCTTTTAACTAGTTGTATGTATAATTTGTCAGTTGGTTGTTGGACCAATATGGTTCCCTCTGGTATTCATGACTAGCTAGGCATTATTTCTCTTGTATCGTCTCCCCCCTCTATCATGGTTTTCCCACTTAAGGTGCCCCCACTTCCCCCCCTTTCTTCCTTACTAATACCCTTGCTCCTATGATCCTACCTCTGTTGAGCTTCTTCTTTCTCCTTATACCCCTAGGTTTCTCATATACCCTTCCCTCCCCCTTCCCTTAGACTAACCCAATTTTTATCCATATCTCCCTTATTAAGGCCTGTTACCTACTATTCTTCTCCTTCAGGTTATTTCTTTTCCTTACCTCACTGTTTTCTTACCCTTGTCCTGGTTCCTGCAGTTATGTGTGTTTGCATAGTTATTTATCAGAGTCTGATCCTAGGATCCACATATGAGGGAGAGC